>NC_084598.1:32217221-32474721 GCF_033807715.1 Cololabis saira
ATACCTCCACTCTGCAGCCTCAACAAAATCGGACAACTTTTGTTTTGTGTTTTTGTGCTTCATATATCAAACATGGCAAATCAAACCGCACAAAACTGCAAAGAGCTGCAGAAGCATGTTGGCAGCAGCTATTACCCTACATTAACACTCAGCTAGGTGTGCTAGCTGCTAGCACACCTAGCTGAGTGTACAACTACTCCCTAAGTAGTTATTGAACTGATTTCTTCATGGTGGTTGTGCCTCTGTTGTAGCTCAGATTGTAACTGCATGTTTGGCTCTATCTCGTTATATTTCAGTTTAAAGTATATCTCAGCTTTTTCCTAACCATGACAGCCAAAGTGTTCAGAACCACCAGTGACTGAGCTCGCTGGCTGCCTGTGCCAGAATGACATTCTATCATTTCCTCAGCATTTAGATAGTGTTACAAAACATTTTTTTCACCTAGTTGCTGACAAAAGTGTCTCCCAGTTTGGCTGCTAGCAGAAGAAAAAAAAATAACTGGATGTCAAACTAATATTCAAATATTTGGAGATCCGAGGAAGTCATTGGAAACTAGTTCACGTCTCTAGCAGCAGTTTAAGCTCACTTTCACCCCTCTGTGTGTTTACTCCCATTATTTCACCCCGTATCATCTTCTTATCGTTATGAAAGCATTTGAGGACTTCATTGCGAGAGTTGACTGACTGAGCTGCACGCTATACTATGACCAATGTTTAGGGCTGGTGCCAGAACTGATTTGTGGGCGGTAATGAAATCCTGATGTCGATATAGTGGCTGATGCCCTTTATATTTTATTTATATCTATATTTACATACACTTGGCAACGTCTGGGGTAGACATTGCCAAGACTATTACAAATATTAATCTGAGCATCGTTTTTCTGCTTTGTGCTTTGCAGAAGAAGAAAAAAGAATTCCTATTGGTGCATTTGTTATTATATTATAGAAGTGACAGGTCATTAATGTAACCAGGCTCTACCAGCCACCTGGGACCTAATGGATGACATATTTAGCAACTGTATACTCAAGAAAGCTTAGTAAGTGGTGGCCATTTGGAGTAAAATGTTTATCGCACAGCGTATGTGCAACAAAGTCACGGAGAAATGTGGGAGATTGGAACAGAACCTCTCGGGGTTCAGACTTTGGCATTGATGAGTTTGGAGATGGCCGAGGTGCCCTGGGGAACAAAGATAAGGGGGAGGTGGGGAGAAAGAATGAGGGGAAATGGTCTGAAAGGCACAGTGACAGAATCACAATGGTATTTAAAGGACTGGGACTCGGGGCTGATTGGCTCAGGGAAGATTAACGGAGGAGAGCTGTGGCACAGAAACTGAGGATGGAATTGTTTTGACAGTGTTGGAAATTGGAATTGACGAGAGGAGATGATCTCGAGGGGGTAAGGAACGTGGAGAACGTTGAGGAACGTGGAGAACAGATCTTTCTTATGGATTCTTGATGAACTAAAAAACAAGACAACACCTTTTGTCATCTTTTTTTTAAGGTACACAGTGGATTATCACGTTATTGATATCAGTATTGGATACCCTTGTTGACATGGCTTTACCCTCTCTGTCCGGGGTTGGGCCCGTTATGGTCCCAACACTGGCTTGTGAGACTTTGGGCGATGTTAGGGTTCAAAAGAAAAGCATTTATTGGAGCAGTGGCTTGGTAGGCGACGCTGTAAAGTTTAACCTGTTCAGCTCTCTTTTATGGTAACAGTTTCCTGTGTGCACCTATAACAAGCAAAACATATGCAGTTGTTAAAACGTTATTTTGGACACGCAGATTATATCCACCAACCAAATGCACAACACATTTTTTTTTCAATATATTTTTATTAAGGGGGAAGGCACAGTAGAACAAGAATCAATTACATATTTACATTGAGTATTCTATTATTTCTGTATGGCAATTTACAATATATAGGATATTTGACACCATAAAAATACCGTGCATCTCGATGGGTTGAGAAAAATATATACAGTCTACCTCTTAGGAAGTTTTTCTTAATTTACCCATATGTACAAAACATTACACAATTCTACAAAATAATATTAATGATGACAAATAAATAACTGAAAATTCTATTAAGTAATAATTAAGCATTAAAGCTACACAGTATAAATAAAAGAAAAAAGAAAGAAAGAAAAACAAAGAATAAGTAAACAAATAAAAAAAATGAAGAAAAAAGAGGGGGGGGGCGGTCAATCAGGGGGCAGGGACTGGAGAGAGTGGAAGAATGTAAGAAAGGGAAGCCACTTATTAAAATTTGTTTAGAGTTTGCACAACACATTTCTAACACATTATGCCTAAAAATAGCAGATAAAATGTCCTAAACTGAGAAGCTGCAAGAGGAAGCAACTGATGAGCTGCAGGCGGTTGGGCCTCCAACTAGCTCTGGCTAGCAGCCCTCAACCAGGGAGACCATTTATGAGTCCCACTAGGACCAAACCAGGACGCCCTCTACTCCATCTCTGATTGGCTGGCTATGCACGTCACGTGAATTTATTTAATTACATTTTTTTAAATCTTTGATCTGAGCAACGTAGCGAACAGACCACTAAGAGACAGAGGAGGGCGTGTCCCAGCGGTGTCTTTGCTCGGCTTTTGTGGGATTTGTAAAGTCCCAAACGGGGCGACAATCAGGCTGCTCAGCTAACACAACAAGGCATAGCATTTTAACAGAAGAATGATTATGCTTTATCTCTTCATTTACAGCCCAGAGGTCAAGTTCACTAAAAAAAGTAGTGGGAGTTAAAATTTTGGCTTGATATCCTTTTATCTGATGAAGTGCATAAAAATTCACCTCTGGTACTGTTATCGTTTGTGTGAAATCCAACTATGGAGACCATGCAAATAGAAAATCTTTAACCCAAACAAAGTCTTCAAAAGTCAAGGAATGCTTATTCATTTATTCGTGCACTTGTGAGAAAATTAGAATTTTCAAAAAGAAAGCACATTCCTTTGTCAATGTTTTGTATCAGGGATGGTCGGGTGTTTCATTATTCTCCTCGGATGATCTGCAACTATTAAAAATAACATCAGCAAATATATTTAAGACCACAGAAGGTGAATAAACCAAATAACTATACCAATCCATGAATGTATATCCTATATTTGATGTAACATCAGTGAAACAGACAGTAATGCATCTCTTTACAGCACATGCCACGTGTCATAATTACTGTGTCACTTTGATTTGTTGGAATAATCCAATCACTGCAACAATCTATCCTGTCATCCTGCCGTGCTGCACAAGCTGTCACTGGAAATGACAGCTCATGTTTTATGAAATATGTCTACAGGCTGTGACACTGCATTTGAAAGTGACTCAGTGCAGCCTCGCAATCAGCACAGAGATTCGCTGATGACAGACTTGCACAGTCCAAATGTCCTCCACAAAGCAGACGCAGTCTAGTGTTTCTCATTATATGATACTCTCCGTTTCATTCTTATCAAATTAGAACATGTGCTAATGCAGGGAACATTATAAAAGACTATTTACACGTCTTTAGTTGGAATATATCCATCACATCAAGGGAGCACGACCCGTTGGTCCAAGGATTGAACCCATCAGAGCATCACAATCGCTAACTTTTTAAAATCTGGAAACCACTTTCTCCTCTCCAGTCTTCTTCAAGGCAACATTAGGCATGCAAACAGAGACCCACTCCGGTTATGACCTTGGCTGTGAATTGTAAGCAAATCATCCAGGCCTGCTCTATAGGCAGTGAAGCTTTAAAAGTGCGAGCATCCTAATGGAACAAAATGAAAATAATTTTTACAGCTAAATCAATTTGGCAGCGCACAAAGTTCATATTTCATAGCTCCCTGAATATCAATTCTTTCTAGCCATCAGCTTTGACCTCCCATGTGGTCGAGCATAATGCACTGCTCGCATTTTTCTGCATTTTCTCTGCAGAAACCGCTCCGTCGTTGCCAGAGTGGTGTAAATAATTTGAATTACGTTCATTCAGCCCTGTTCTACTTTCAGCCCCGATGCTGTGATCATATTGTCTGAGAGGACTGTGACTGAACTTTAAAGCTGCAGTCCATGCTAACGCACACTACTGTACAGCACTTATGTGGGGGCATAATAGTCTGCTGACGCTTGCCATTTCTTTTTTTCAATGTTTGCATTAAAGACAGAGGCCATTCTGGAAGGCTTTCTGAGTGAAATGTAAAGTGAGTCACTGTGGCTTGACAGCGCTCTCTGCATTACAGTCATCAAAGCTACCGCTTGCATTTGCAAGGCGTGTTGCACATTCGCTCTTTATACCCAAAGCCTGCATTCATCCATAATAAATGCACATTCCACATTGTAATATCTCTGCAACTCTGTATCACTGCAACAGAAATCTGCTCAAAGCCACCTCCTTCATGTGTTCTGTAGCACATGACGGACCTGAATTGCGCCGTTATTCCGGTGGGCAGGGGATGTATGGAAGGGGAATATTTTCTATTTAAAAGCTGCCCTTGGCAATGTCACACACAAGTGTTGCTTTCAAAGGGAGAAAAATAACCGAGCCACGAGGATGTAGTTGTCCTTTTAGGATGAAACCATACAGCATGCACCTTTCTTTCCCTGAGAAAGGAAACGATCGAGAGCTGTTGAGTCCCTCTTTCTCCCGAGGGTGCCCTATCTTCCTGCCTGAACGAAACGTTTCGATCTGACATTCTCTGCAGGTGGAGTGCTGCACACACCTGACACAAGAATTAAATTTAGGGCAACCAGAGCATGCCTCATCTCAGCTGCCAGGTGCTGTGTGTTTGTGTGTGTGTGTGTCTCTGTTTTTATTATTTCTTTACAGTCCCACTGGGTGCTTGTGATTGTCTCAAAATCATACTTGATGCCTTTTTGTTTTTAGAGCAGAAACTCACAGTTCGTCGGGATGGTTTGGCTGACAGACAAGCGAGTTTGGTCTCGTAACGACATGTTTAATCTTCCTTGTCTGTGTCAAGGGTTTAGGTTGTTAAATGGTTGTCTTCAAATATGAATTTTGGGCCAGATTCAAAATAGTGTAGATATACTAGAGATGCTCTGATGGGGATTTTCTTAGGGTTGTCTGGAGTTTGTGTGAGACTGTGATTGACATTCAGTCCTTCAGTAAACACTTCCCCCTCGGCTTTTATTGGAGGAGCCATGACCGGAGCGGAGAAACAGATTTGTTTCTCAAAATACCTAATATTATCATAAAATAGTGGTAATTTCAGCAAATTTGACAAAAATGCACTTACATACTGCAACTTTAAGTGTCTTAAGTCGCCACTCGCCCCTGCCATGATGTCTGCTGTAGATCTGATTGCTAGTTTCATTGTTTTTGTTTTATGTGTAAAATAGTGCCAATAAGCGATTTGCAGTGGTTGAAAGAGACAACCAGGACAGGAGTCCACAATTACTCACTCACCAACAGTAAGAGAGTGGAGGCTGCGAGATCTAGTGTTTCCCAATACTGGTCCTCGGGGCCTCCTGTCCTGCATGTTTTAGATGTTTCCCGGCTTCAACACACCTGATTCAGATTAACAGTCCAGCTTGTCATCAAGGCCTGGACAACTCTGTTGATGACACAGCTCCTTGTATCACGGAGTGCTGAAGTGGGGCAGCATGTAAGATATGCAGGACAGGGGCCCAGAGGACCAGGATCGGGAAACACTGATCTAGACCAGTGTCTCCCAACCTGGGGTCCGGGCCCCCCCTGGGGGGGCGCCAGAGATCTCTGGGGGGGCGCGAAACTTTGTCTGCTTTGATATGCAAAATTGTAAAAATTATATTTGCGCATGTTAAATGAATAAAAAATAATAACACACCTAATGGAATACAGTAATCCAAGTCTGTATAAACCCACGTAGTATTTTAAAATTACCAAAATATATCTCTAAAGTTATTTAGCTGGATAAAAACGTAATAAATTATTATTATATCATTATTCAACATTTAATCATACTACTACTCCGACAGGTTGTTAAAGGAAAAATGTTAACAAATGTTTGCGCTCATATTAAAAGAGACATTTTTCAGAAAAGATTTTATGTCCTTGCAATTATTTTCTGTGCGTATTTTATACATTGGTGACACAAAATGAAGGTGAGAAAGACAAAGTCATATGTATACAGTGTAAACCAAAGAGAAATGTATTACAAAAACATAATTAATGTTCATTTTTTCAATTAAAGATTTGTAACAAATCACTTTACTCTTTTGGTGCTAGTACGTACGGGTCGGGGGGCCGGCTGGTCTTAGACACAAGTAGGGGGGGCTCCAAGGAAAAAAGGTTGCGAACCACAGATCTAGACGATACTTCCTTAAAGGTAGGGTAAGGGATTTTTGGATCACAGCTGTTAATATCAAAAACAAAATGTCAATTAAACATGCAGAGGTAGCTCCTCCCCTCCTTCTCCTCCCTCCCTCCCCAAGTAAACATGAACTCTCCCAACCTTCCCTAACTTCATGGGTGGGAGAATGAACACTGATGATTGGCTGGAGTTGTGTCTGTTGGTTTTGGGGGGGGGGGGGGGGGGGGGCTCTAGTCTGTTTTGTCCACAGTTTACTATTGACTGTGTGTGTGTGAATGCCGTACTCTACTTTCAAAATAATCAAGTATTCCTGTGAATAAAATCTGAAAAAATGGATTTCCCAATAAATACTCTACAGCAGTGGTTCCCAACCTTTTTTCCTTAGAGCCCCCCCTACTTGTGTCTAAGACCACCCGGGCCCCCCGACCCGTACGTACTAGCAGCAAAAGAGTAAAGTTATGCGTTACAAACCTTTAATTGAAAAAATGAACATTAATTATGTTTTTTTGATACATTTCTCTTTGGTTTACCCTGTACTATGTTTTTCCTCACCTTCTTTTTGTGTCACCAATGTATAAAATACGCACAAATAACTGCAAGGACATAAAAATATTTCTGAAAAATGTCTCTTTTAATATGAGAGCAACATTTTTTTACATTTTTCCTTTAACAACCTGTCGGAGTAGTAGTATGATTAAATGTTGAATAATGATATAATAATACGTTTTTAAGTTTTTATCCTGATGAATTAGTTAGTATTTTAAAATGACCAAAATATATTTCTAAGTGGGTTTATACAGACTTGGATTACTGTATTCCATTAGGTGTGTTATTATGATTTTTTATTTATTTAACATGTGTAAATATAATTTTTACAACTGCATATCCAGACAAGTTCCGCGCCCCCCCAAGGGGGGCCCGGACCCCAGGTTGGGAGACACTGCTCTACAGGTATGTTGTACTTGCACCTTTTGTACATGCAATGGTCAAAACCTACGAGTGTGTTGTGTAACTGGGACGATAGGAAACACACTGTGATGTGCTTTGTAGAAGCTAAATAAAGATAATATGCACTATAAGTGTAAATCTGGATCTTTTTATTCTGTCTCCCTGAAACACTGTTTATCATTTTGTTCTGCCTGGTTTGGATGAACCTGCATATTTTGGTACCATCGCCCGTCATCAGCAGAGTTCTGCACATCCATAAATATAGATGGGGCTGGTGTTTTGTATTCTAGTAGTACTCCGATACAAGTGGCGGTATCCCCTTCAAACCAAATACATTAATATAAAGCTCATGGTTCACTCCGCTTCTCTCCTTGTTTAGCCGCAGAAGATCACGGTGGTGTCGGGAAGCGTGTCGTCCAGGGGTCAGTCAAACATCTGCCTCTCTCACCTGGCGTCCTATTACATGATACCTAGTGCTCCACACACGTCAAGTGGTGTTAAGGTAATGAGATGTACTTGGCTGCATCTGCCTCCACTAGCATATGCTCGGTCTCGTAAGATTGCTGTTTGATGTCATCCTGTGTTGCTATTAACAGGCCGAGCTGTTTGATTAGAGAGGACATGAAGGAAAGGTTATGTCTTAACACCGCCGTCAGAATTAAAGCAGCAGTAGGAGATTTATTGAGATAGGTTCCCTGGAATTACCTTTTAATCTTTGGGATCGAGTTATGCAGCCTCCTTGTAGCTAGGACCTACATGTGAACTGAATTGTGCAGAATAAGAACAAGTTTATGATCCACAGAGGGAAAAGTTGTTAAGAGTTGCCTGAATACCATTTCATGAGCATGGTGGGAATGTGACCCACGTTACCAAACAAATACGTGACTCTGTCTTTTGGTCTGGAGACGACCAGGAGAAAGAACAAGTTACCAATGTGGAGGTTGTTGTTTGCCAAGAAAGTTGTTATTTTGCATGAAATCTATTAATTTCTGAAAACAAGACATCCTAATCTAAGAATTTTTTTTAACTTATGAGATTTTTTAATGCACTTGATGCAAGCAAATTCATCTTGTTTTTGACCTTTTTCTGACTTGTCAAGAAATATTTACTTTTACTGAGGTTAAAAAAAACCAACTTAATACAAGAAAATTCTTCTTGTTTTACAAGCTTTATCAGAAGTAAAATTAACTTTTTTTAGCATTGTTTGACAGTTTTTTTTTCTTCAATAGAGCGGCCCTCTTGTCTCAAAGTGTAAAAAACATCATAATTCATATTGTTATGCAATTATGTATTTCAAATAAACTTGAAACTTGTTGACTAGTTTTGAGCAAGCTTGGCTCTAACTCAGTTGGTTTATAAGCGATAATTATCTGAAACAAGCACAAATATCTTAAAATAAGACAAAAAACACTACATTTGAGTATCTCCTGCTTACAATAAGATTTTTAGGTTTATTATTTGGGATTTTCTTGCTGCTCTGGCAGATCATTTTGCTTGAAACAAGTACATTTCCCCTAATAGTGGCTATATTTTCTTGTTTTTTTTTTTTTAGAGGTAATTTTTCCAGTGAGAGAACAACCAAGGAATATATTTGTAGGCATGTATTCAATGGGGAGGGAGTTTATTTGCCAACTTGTCACACTATTTTAAATGTTTGACACCTTCTCAGGTCTCTGGCATGCTTTCATCTTTTTGGCACCTAAAATGAACTTAAGCGCTGCCTTAGGTGGCGTTTACAGCAGCCAGTGAGTAAGAAAGCTGGAACTGTTCACAAAAGCAATAATAACACCATAATAACAATAAAAGTAATAATCCACCACCCAAACTGAAAAGTCAATGTCAGCTCTAGTATTCGGCTCCAGTCCTAATGTTCCTATTATTGCTTCAAATCCTTGAGGTTATTTTTTCCCCCTCTCAGCAGTTTCACTTCTCGGGGCCACAGAGGACCACTGTGTGTCACGTATTGATAGGCTCTTAGGTTGGATGTCCTTCCTGACACAACGCTCCCCATTTATCTGGGCGTGGGACCGACACTATTACTTACTGAGACAACGGGGCCAATGTGGGGTTCAAAGTCTTGCCCTAGGGCACTCTGGAGGACTGCTGAGTCTACCCACTGCTCCATATCCGATGAACATCAGCTGGCAAACTGGTGCATTGTCAGAAGTGTAGAAGAAAGAACGAGTGGTTGGAACCTGCAGGTGCATCGGGGTGTCATGTTTGTAGACGACGACAGACGAGCTGAAGGCAACGCGTGCAGTGTCGGTAGTTAACAAAGCTAAACTCTCGGTAAACAACGCGGAGAGAAACACGAAGCGAATATTTCCATATCTGAGGTGCTGTGATGGAAATGTGTTTTTTTTCTTAGTACGCTCATTTCAGACTAGTGTTATGTCTATAGAGTCGGGTTCAGCTGTCTCACACTGCTGCAAAGATGTTGTTATGAGAACCTGAGTCTGAAGCACTTTTGCTCTGCTCCGCTGTCGTTTTTCATTCACCTTCAGAGGTTTATATTTGACACTTTTGTAAGCAAAGGAAGATTAAATTCGCTGAAGTATAGCCATTGTCAAGTCTTCATTTTTATAAGGTTACTTCTTTTTTGTTTAGTCTTACACAGTTATTGAAGTCACCAAGGGATTAAAATGTGTATATATACAGATATACAGAGGTATTAGATATTTTTTCCACAACAGGTGGGAAAAAGTTCCTTGACAGCATCATGTCCAGGTCTAAATATAGAAATCCACAGAGACCCCCTGCCAGGTCTTTTGTCTAAACTGAGTACATCTCCTACTGGAAGGATGTTTTCTGCCTCGCAAAAGTTCTAGAAAGCCACTTTTGTTCCTGTAAACGGAGGATCCAGCCTCAGGAACCCCGCTAATGGAAAGCCACCTTTCTTTAAATTTAATTACATTTTTTTTTTTTTTACACATATCTTTATTGATTTTTTTTTTTTAACTTGGTTCATCATTCATCCAAAATAATTCGTTACACATTTTTAGTATCTCAACAACTTCGCTCCCCCCACCCAAGCTGAACTCATCAGTCTAAGTCAATATCACTTTGATACTTTGTCAGCTGAAAATAAAAATAAAAGAAACCCACACACAAATATCCCCATGGGTACAATATGCA
Source organism: Cololabis saira (assembly GCF_033807715.1). Lineage (NCBI taxonomy): Eukaryota > Metazoa > Chordata > Actinopteri > Beloniformes > Belonidae > Cololabis > Cololabis saira. The sequence goes on from NC_084598.1 coordinate 32,227,598, forward strand.
CAACACGCCTGTGTGTCCTCTGGTGAAATTAGATATTAATCAATTGCCAGTATAGACGTAAATATACACTTACATACGCATATATACACATATATACATATACACACATATATTTATGTATATGTATGTACATATACATGGGAAACCCACTTTTTGTTACTATCGTGTCTCGTTAAAACTTGATACTTTGCTTCAGTGCTCCAAACTCCACACGACTCCTTGCTGCTGACTTAAAACCTCCTTTTCCACCTATCTGGACCTGAGTGAAACAGTTAAGAGCAGGACTGAACCAGAGATGGCTTGGTGGTTAGGCTTCTCCCACAGCACCAAAACATGCATGTTGGGTTAATTGGTGTGTGAGAAAGTGAACATGTCCACTTCTCCCCCCTCAGGAACCTCTGGAGCTATATCTTAGTATTATGCACTGATCACTGTGGCCACGCCCCAGTGAGGCAGGGTGTTTATATCATTCCTGAAAGGGGAAGATGGAAGAGGGGAAGTTGAGTAGATAATTCTCACTCATTTATTATCATTTTGGACACTGGGGATGATGTTTCTTTGTGTTATTTAGGTTTTGAGGGGTTATAGTAAACTGTATCAGGTGGTCCTGTTGTGCTGAACCTCTTGTACATCCCTCTGTGGACGGTCGCTGCCCAATTAAGGTAATTTGGATGGAAAGAGGAGAGTCCTGTGGTGCAAGGAGAAGGGGTCTCCTGGCCTCCTCTTTTAAAATTGATTATTGAGCACTGCCAAAATAAAGAAGCGACTATTCTCTGAGCTGAAAACAGCCTCTCCTTAATTCTGTTTTCCACCTGAAACTCCAAGTCCACATACAAGCTGGTGGGCGGGTCGCATGGGGATTTTAAATTGCCCATTAGTGAGGAGGAGTGTGTGGTTGTCTGTGTACAGGTGGCCCTGCGATGGACTGTCGAGCCGCCCAGGATGTCTCCCGCCTGGAAAGAGCCAGCAGATCTCCATGATCCTTAATAGGAATAAGGGGATATAGATGATGAATGCATGGATTAATCCAAAGAAATTGAATCACAGTAGCTACAGAACATATTCTTCAGTCCATTTACTGACTGTTTCATCTTATGTTTATGTTTGTGAAAGAGGTCTCTGAGGTTTTATCATTAACATATTCGCCATCTCTGAAATGATGTGTGTGAACGCTTCACAAAAGACGCGTCGCTCAAGGGATAAAGTAAACAAAAAAGATTAAAGACTAGATTAAAGCAGAAGTCAGCGCAGCAGAACTTGAATGAAAATGACGACATGCAAAATGGCTAATGAAGATGCAAGTGTAGCAAATGTAGCCGTGTTAAAAGATTAAAACAAAAAAAGCAGACAAGTGTAAAGTAAAGGAAATTAAAAGCCTGAACCCTTGATCCTTACAGCGCAGGGGTCAGCGAGCTTTAAAGCAGTTCTCCTTGGAAGGGTGGGTTTATTACAAATTAATACAAAGTATTTATGATCTTTATGTTATAAGATGAAACATTTCCTTTTTGATCCAGAAACACCCACTAACACCGAATGTGTAAGTGACTAAATATCTTTGTCGCTGTGGGATTTCAGATCAGATATTTCTGGGTTTCGGATCGTTACAGCTGCTGGGACAAAAATATTTTCTCATTATTTTCTGACCTTAATAAGGATTATAATTTGATTGAAGGTCTGCCAATAACTGGACACTTTGTGGTCGGATTTCTGTGTCGGTCACTCCGAATTTTGGGGTTTTTGTCCAAATAACAGAGAAGTTTTGTCTTCAATGGCGGTGTGTAAAAGCAGGCGGTGGCAAAAACAAAAAAAAAATCAATTCATGCACGATCACAACATGAATTAGTTGCAGTCCTAAACATCGTTCTTTTATAAACAGCCAGAGTCTGTTGGAACTAGTATAAGATGGGTGGCTGGGTTTAAGATCTATGCACTTCTAATTACATTTTAAAATTTAATAACTCCAGTCACTGCAAATCAATTTTGACTGATTACCTGCAGCATGCATATTTAAAACGTTTCACGCGATGCTTTCCATAAAAGATCTGTTGGGTACATATTTGATGTTGTACGTGTTGATACGATTGTCATGCTCTCTGAACTGGCAGCTCACTGGCAGAACTTCTGTCGAGACGGGATCGTGTAATGGAGTGCAGCTAATCGCTCGCACTCAATATTGTATGCCAGCGTGGCGATTAGAGTCTGATTAGAAAAACTGGTTACGATCGATGGAAAAATGTTTAAGCCAAGCCAACACAGAGGGCCCCAACTCCGTAGCTGAGCCCTTACGGGGAGTCAAACCAAGTACAATGCCGACTGAATGCAATAATGAACTGCACTGATTATACAAGAGGAGGAATTGTCATTTTCCAGCTGTTATTGTCTTATTTAAGATACTTCTACATTAGTTTTGATGCTGTCGAACTTCCAAACATTTAAAAAGTATCATGAGTAACGCCACTTTCTTAAACGAGAGGATGTTGCCTTACGTGACTTCTCACTGACCAAGTAGAAACATAACGCAGAACTTCAAACCAATCAGCAAAATCCTAAAGAAAAATCAGCAGTAACAAATCCAGAAATCTGGGCACACACGCGTGACCAGAATCCAGATAGCTAGAGGAACCGCAAAGATTAGACGATGGCGTCTCTGCACCAAAAACCTGTTTTCCTGCGATCCAGGTCATTAACCTTAGTCGACGTAAGGCAATGAGATGTTTGGTGGCCAGTTAGCTACTAGATCTCGGCCATGTCCCACTTCCCTGCTGCAGATTGACTGATTTCAGAGTTGCAGCTGAAAAAAGAAAAAGAGCAACGTAAAAAAAAAAAGACGGTTCAAAAACAGATATGGTCTTCCATGATGGTGAGAAAAGAAAAGGTATAATCCAGAAAGATAATGGATCTCTGTGTTAGAGAGCTTGATTTCCTGGTTACAGATTCTGGGTTTTGATTATCGACATATTTGGTGTTGAAAAGTCCCAAAATAGAGTTTTTAAGACTTGGATGGACTGCATTTATTTTGCATAGAAACACAACAGCAGCTCATACGTGTGAGTTTACGATGACGTCCAACATCCAAAAACATGGATGTTGGACAAGTATGCCAACTTTAATAAAAATGGAACAAAAGTATTTTTCCAAGGTGCTTTTTTGTAAATAATCAAAATCTAAAAAGCAAGATGGTTTTGACACACTAGTCAAACTTCATTCAAAGCAGGCTGTCGTGTTTTTGTTTAAAACAGTGAGGAAAGCCTCTCACACCAGCTCCCACTGTGGTGTTGTTTAGAAGCAGCGCCGGGCCGTCTTTAATGAGGCTGTCCGTTAAATCTGATAAAGCTGTTTTATCATTTCATCCTAACGACTGATGTATCTGCACAGTCTTAATTAAAGAGACGGACATGACAACAGATAAGCAACGATGGATGGAGAGTTTTACTGGCTAGTCCAACTGTCTGAATTAGAGACAGTAAACTCCCGATGATGATGATGATAATTAGTGGGTTTTTTTATTCCACATTTGCTGTGTGTTTCCAGTGTTTGCAAATGTAATGTGTCTGGAGTTTAACAACCGTATGATGCTGGCCGACTCGCCGCCTTGCAAGTGACGCACGGTGAGTCAGGGGAGCATTTGAAAGCGAGTTAGGGCTTAAAGACATTAAGATATTTGTGTGTTTGTGATGTGTAATGTGTCTGATCAAAGCACCGATATGGAAAGCCCAAACTCCCGTCTTCGCTCTAAGCTGTTTGGACCTTTCTGTTTGTGTGTGTGTGGGTATGTGTGTGTGGGTATGTGTGTGCTGCCATTTTGCAGTCTTATAATGTTATGGCTCAGGGATAAGGTCATCATGCTGCCAGTCAGCGGCGAGAGCCAGTCTCTGAACTCCATATCAGCTTCTTGCTGTCCTCTCTATGTCGTTGTTGACGGTCTCCAGAGCATGGAGGCTGACATCTATCACGCTCCTTCACTTGCTCCTTGCTATATGTGCATTTCATCATGTGAAACAGAGATGAAGCCAAGTGCCTTCGCACTGCTGAGTGACAGAATCCCCTTGTCACCTGAATTAACTCCCGTATCTATGATGGAGTGCTGGTCATGGCTAAGGGCGCGCTACGAGGCAGCTCCCTCACCCGCGCTGCACACGTCTCCCACACTTGAACTTACTCTTCTCTTGCTTCGGGCTCATTGCATGAAGCCCATTCATCTGCTCGGTGCTGCAACACGGCAGAGAGCCTTGATATCTGGTGGCACCTCTGTCCTTCAAGCAGCCGCTGAGTGTAACAGCGACTCGCCTCGGCACAAGGAGGGTGGAGGGCGAGCTGAGCGGGGAAGGCAGTGGGCGGCGGTCCGGGGGAGGCTGAGCGGCTCAGCTGATGCACTGAAATGAAATCTGCATACCAGTATTTTATGGAGGTGATTGCATTTTACGACTCTAAAGATTGCTTGAGGTGATAATTTTATGCAAAAACACAAAGTGTGGGTGCCGCCGAGAACTGCAACTCATCCACTAATCCATTAACGGAGATGCGGGTTGGTGCTGTTGGCAAACATTTGGTGTCAGCAATGTAGCGGAAAAAGGGAAAGATGCTGCAAGAGGACTCCCACCCGTCTGAGTCTGGTTATGGACCACCTTTAGACTCATTTGTTTGTCGCTAAAACATTCACCCCCGCACCTCCTTGCACATTGGTGAAGCAGGAAGTTTGATCAGTTTATTTAACATTGATAAATTCAGCGGCAACGTTACAAAGTTCCAGCAACACACACAGTCTGTATATGTTTTTAAATCCACTCTATAAAGCTGTGCTACTTCTGGCCACATGGGGAGCTAAGCTCATCTTTCATCCCCGAGCGTAAGATACAATTAACTCCTGTGGCAAAAATCAGTAATACCAGGTCTACTGGACCATTTTCACTGAGTGGCTACATCTGCAGTTCCTCAAGTGACCACTGGGGGCTGGCTCCAAAAGTGAGTCAATCTCCATCAACCCTCATGCTGTATGCTGTATAACTGTAATAACTTTAATGTATAACAGAAATAAACATATTTACAGCCGGGATCATCATAAAAAAGTAGTTAAAGTCACAAACGGATGCATAATTATGGACATTTTTTAAATTCTACTTGATTTTTTTTTATGACAGCTGACTATGCTTAATGGCTAGCTGTCATCACTTTAGGTACTAAGTGCTGGGCATCGTCTCTACGTCATTCAGTCATTCACGTCATTCACGTCATGCCCTCTCCACCCATTGACCCATTTTTGGATGAACTTGAGTTAGGCGTGTCAGTTCTTATCAACATGGCACTGTGCAGAGAGACGAGGCTTTAAAGACACTTCAGAAATCTAAGGCCACAGGGGAGTTTGTCCAGTTTTTTTTTTAAATACAATCTATGGTCCCCTCTTATTAACACAATATCAATTTGTCATTGTCAGTAGCCAACACCTCAGCTATACGTCCCCCATGTGATCAGAAGTGGTATTACTACTGTACATACAGTGACTTTAAATCATGCCTACAGGTAGATTACATCTCATCTACAAGCGGAACAGGATTTCTTTATGCTAATGATGTTATCTCTTTAAAAACTCATAGCTAAACAAAATGATTAAACAGATTTCTGTTTTTGAAATAATAACCACATTATCACTCATCCTCATCAGCTTTAAACAATACGGTTCCTGGTCCAGATTCAAGTTCCCTGTTCAGAAACAATCAAATCCTTTAGAAATCGCTCGGACACATATTCACTTCTGAGCATCCCACCACTGGCTCAGGTAATTTTATGAGCCATTTGTGTTGATCAACAATCCTTTCAACCTTTGCCATTATTGAATGCCTTCCATGCTCATTTAATGAACCTGTGAGAGTGCTTTGGAGTAGCTGGAAGCAGCAGAATGAAGGGCCGGCGGTTGGTGAATGCCAAGAATTGTCTCTGCATGAACTGCAGCACAGCCTCTTCTCTAATCGGCCTTCCCTGCACTCATTTCATTTCATTTGGCTGAATTGCTTTAACTGGCTGACGTCTATTCAGTAGCTAAATGAAGGAGGAAAACCTGTTAGTTTTCCCAGATCATTACAAAGGTGACAGAAGACTTCACTACATTGTCTGTGCTTTACTGTTGAAAGTGGATGCAAACAAATATCTCGACATTTATTGAAATGTACCTACAATGCCTGGAATAAAAACATGTTTTGATCCCATAGAAATAAACATTTATGCATTCATTTGCAATACATTTCACAGTATTAGGCAAATATAATATTCTTAAACTGATAATACACACAGACCTTTATGATCTGTTATGTCTATTTTGAATATGCCCATAAACAAATGCAGTATTGAAAGAAAAAGCAATTGAACCTACGGAGTTAATAGCTTTGGGAGTAAAGACTCAGCAGGTGTGGATCAGAGCTGCTGAGTGTTCAGGTGGGGTTCTTTTAACGTTCCTCTTTTACTGCATCACCACAGACTTATTTGTAGTTTGTTTGGTGTGAATATATTGTGATGTTATACATAATTCGCTGAAAACTGTAAAGACATTATGCATCTTAAAATATGAGTATCATGTACATCAGATTATCGTGATAATTAATGGGACAAAACAATGTAATTCAAATTATTGATATGTAATTCATATTTGCATATGTTTTTCATATTATTTACATAAAATGAATGTAAAATTGATACTGAAAAGTATCTCACTCCTCAAGTAAGAAGGAGACTTGAGCTCAGTGCAGGGCCCTCCCGGGGTTGCTAGTAGGAGCAATGGGTGAAGAAAATGAGGAAAAAAAATCGTAATAAAAAAAAAAAAAAATATATATATATATATATATATATATCTATATATATATATATATATAGATATATATATACACAGTCTGAAAACATGATTTATTATTTGAAAAAATTTCAAAAATCAATTTCAAATTTAGAAGATCAATATTGAATCGGTCGGCAAAGTATCGTGATATATCGCCAAATCGATATTTTTGCCCACCCCTACCTAAGGTTGTAGTTTCTCAATTTTTTTTTTCTTAAAAGAGCTTGAGGCAGGATTTATGAAAAAAATTTGTATACGTTTTAAGTTTTCTAGTAATAATGTCAGATGAAGCGTTCCAAACCAAAACGAATGAGCCCTCTAGTGTATCTCTCCGTTGCCTTGAACAGGCTGTGTGCTGCAAAATGTGCTGCAATTCGGGGGCCGAATTTCCCGCGCTTTCCTGCTGATGTGACGTCACATGACGCTGCATGTGCGTTCTCCCCGTTCTCCCGTGCCGGCTTCGCTGTTGGCTGCAGTACCCCCGACGGCCGTCGTGGCGAAGGGTGGCGCTAGAGAGTCTCACTTCTTAAAAGGAGCCTCATGCTCCTTTAAAGGAGCATGAGGCAGGATTGAGGCAGGATTTATGAAAAAAATCGTATACGTTTTAAGTTTTCTAGTAATAATGTCAGATGAAGCGTTCCAAACCAAAACGAATGAGCCCTCTAGTGTATCTCTCCGTTGCCTTGAACAGGCTGTGTGCTGCAAAATGTGCTGCATTTCGGACTCCGAATTTCCCGCGCTGGGCGGCGGATGTGATGTCACATGACGCTGCATGTGCGTTCTCCCGGTTCTCCCGTGCCGGCTTCACTGTTGGCCGCAGTACCCCCGACGGCCGTCGTGGCGAAGGGTGGCGCTAGAGAGTCTCATTTCTTAAAAGGAGCCTGATGCTCCTTTAAGTCTTTGTATGGTGAATACACACCCATGCTTCAGCTGATGGACAACAATCCCGGCATTTTCTTGAAGGATATTTTAGTAAACATGGGAGTTCACTTTTTTTCCCTTGATGATGGCAAAATGTCCAGATCCTGAGGTAGTGAAGAAAGCCCAAAGCATGATGCTCCCTCCACCATACTTCTCCACTGGAATAATGGTTTGATGTTGGTAAACTGTGCCAGTGGTGCTACACGTAGTGCCGAGTATTCTTCCCAAACAATTCAGCTTTTGTTGGACACAGAAGAGAAGAAGACAGAAGAAGATTTTTTTTCCCCACAGCTTTTGTTGGTTGCCCGGTTTCTCTTTGGCAAATTATTCAGATCAGATCGTTTTCATGGGGCAAAGTTCACGTCAGCAGATGATTCTTGTGAATACCAACTGAAAATTTTAGTTTGCTTATAATCAAAGCATCTCTGAACCACACCTCCACACTGATTTCATGAATTGGACTCCAAGTGTTCAATCTACTGATACACAATAAAGACACAAGACATCATAATAGTTTGTGTTTTATGAGCTGGAGGACATTGAGGTTGCATGACTTAGATCAAGATCAGGTCAGGTTTTATTCAGAGGTAAAAGAAGAAAAGCACTTAATTCACACACTTTTTTCTTGCCACGGTATCTAAAAATTGCTATTGCTGAGTCAAACTACTATCCTCCGCCACGTTAGTAATTTTCAGTTACAGCTCAGCGTGTATTTGAATAGATTTATTGGTTTTTATATGAGGCTTTCAACACGGTGCTGATTTGAATTAGCAAATGCGTTACAGGAAAACGTGTCATCTGCTCCACGACGTTTGTTCCTCCAAATGTGCTTTTCAAAGCGCCACATGCCTTCAAGCACTTCGTGTGATTAAAGGGTGTTTATCTATAAAATAACACAAGACCATTAACACTTAATAACTCCCTCAAACACACCAGGAAAGACTAAATAAAAACAATTAAATGTGTCCCCTCAGGTTTTCACATAACTTACAGGAATGAGTGCCACTTCAGTGAGTATTCAGCGGAACTGAGCAGGGTTTACTCAATCATTTTTAAATAGTTAAACGTTATCTTAGGTTTGCCCATGGCTGCTGGAGAGCTCCGATGATCACAGCCGCCGTTCGAAGCACAAAGCTCGCAGCTTCACCTTGAGAATAGTTTGGCACAGGTGTATGTTTTAGCACCGAGGAGATCTTCCTGCTAGAAATTCATGTCATGCTCATAATGGAATTCATTTGAACTCATTCAATATTTTAAATGAGCATGAGTCAAATTGGAATTATGGTAATTTTATCTTGAAGTTTGCTGAGTAAAAGTCAAGAGCAAAGTTTGGAAAAGAAAAAAAAGTTTTATCAATGTTCTTAAATCCCCTGGTATGAAAAAAGAAGAAGGAATAAGGAGCTTTTTCCCCCCTTGTTGTATTTATGTTCAACCCTCTTGCCTCTGCAGCTGACAACAGTCTTACTAAATAGAAGTTTCTCCAAAGTTTGGAAGTGATTCGGAGATAATAATTGGCCAGCGAGTTATCCATTAATTAATACCCTTAGATCTCTGCAGTTATTCCCTGTGCTTGGACAGGATTTTAAAAGAGGCGCACACGTACCGCAGAGTTCTGAGGAAGGTAACCATCATTTGCAGACATTCTGACTATTTGCTGTATCAGTAGAGCTTGAAAATTGCTCTTTCTGTCAAACATGCGCCATGCCCGGCAGCCTCCTCTCTCTCAACCAAGTTACATATCATTTCTGCTTGTGGTACACTCGTTTCAGCGGTAAAAAACAAAACAAAACCCCACCCCAAAAACCTGGTGGTGAATTTGCCATTTTCTAAAATATAGTTCTCTTCTGCCCCAGAGGCTGACATGGAATTTAGATTCTGAGCATAGAAAGTACTGGTCTAAAATATTAGGTGTGAGAACTGTGGTAACAAGGAGGTGGTAAAGCATTCATATTTTATTTCTTTGATTGTTGTCGTTACCATCTAGATTCATCTATTTCCGTGAGATGTCGGGTTACATTCACTTTGCCTGCTTACTGACTGATTCACAATTTGCAAGCGGTCAGTCCCAGGTGCCCATTAGCATTATCCATCCATTTTATCCTTGCAGGGTCACGGGGGTCTGCTGGAGCCCATCCCAGCTCATTACAGGCGAGAGTCAGGGGTTACACCCTGGACAGGTCACCAGTCTATCACAGGGCCACATAGATACACAGACAACCATGCACACTCACCCCTATGGGCAATTTACCATCATCAATTAACCTAGTATGCATGTTATTGGGCTCTGGGAGGAAGCCGGAGTACCCGGAGGGAACCCACGCATGCAGGGGGAGTACATGCAAACTCCACACAGAGTACAGATAGGCCCAGGGTTCAAACCAGGACATTTGGAGCATTTTAATGCTCTCAATGTCTCTTAATTTAATGGGATTCCTGCCCTATACAACCCCACTGCATGTCTTTCCGGACGTCATTTGTTGATGCTAGTTTGGCTGTTCACCCGCCTACGTTACATGGTTCTTTTTCTCTCATTGGTTCTATGCCTATCCATTAGTAAAAAAGAAGCAGTTTCTTCCAAATTCGCTGGTAATGCCCTCCGGAAATAACGGTCAAATCCATTAAACCCAGACTAATTACAGTATTTGTATCAATGAGGAAAAAAATTAGGATGGTTGCCCGGGCCAGGGTGAAAGTGGGCTGGACTGGCTTGTAATGATGTTTTGGTAAAAGATTATTTGATGGAAAGAGAAAAGTGCAGCTGTCTCTCCGAAAACCAGTCAGTTTAATACTTTCTACATGAAAGCACATCTGCTAACATGATTCAAGATTCAAGAGTCTTTATAGTCATTGTTCATATTTCATATACCACCAAATTACAGGTGCTTCATCACAGGTCATCTTGGACAGCGGATTGAGTCTTTATTAAATGCTAAGTTGTTCCAAATTTCCTCTGAATTATCCATTTCAGTACATCTCCATTTACAGTGACAGACCTGGTAGGATCCACTGACAACAAACTACTACTACCTAATACTTGGTGGCAGTAGTGCACAACATGCCAACTGCTAATATACGAAAGAAGATGATGATGGCTTAGAAGGAGAAAAAGGAAAGAGTAAAAAAAACAACAACCCCAAAACAAACTGCCCCCCCGGCCTGTTTGAGGCTTTGCTAATGGAATCCCATTATACTGTGGGGTTTCCAGACTATTAACGATCTCATGTTTACAAATATTTTGTCTAGAACATGCTGGGAAACTACACCGCACCACACCCAAAATCTTGCAATATTACAGCCAGCAAGCTCCAACAAGAAATTAAATCTGCTCTCGCTCCTGCTTCTATGATCATTAATTTGCAATTACGACTTTCCAAGGGAACGATGCCCTATTTGCATATTCTTCAAGGAGAATCTCACTTTTCTACATGATTACTTCACCCTACATTTACAGACAGACCATCCAGTGTTACCATATTCAAATGGATGAAGATTTCTGAACTGCTGTCTTTAAATGGAAAACACTGGAATCGTTCACTTTTTTCTATCTACGTTTTTTTAAATCGGTTCTGTGTAAATAACTGGCTGCCTGTTGTTTTTGCCTTCAAACACCAGTTGCTCCTCTGAAATGTGCTCGTTGCGGTCTCATTATGCTAATGTGCTGTACTTTATTCTGCTGCTGTGTTTGGCAGGCCAGTTGGCAGTGGGAACCTGCGAGATAGTGATGCTGAACACAGACAGCAGCGTGCCCAGGCGGACTATTGCCAGGCAGACTGCCCGCTGCGCCTGCCGGAGAGGCCAGATCGCTGGCACCACCAGGGCGAGGCCGGCCTGTGTAGACGGTGAGTTTAATGACCTCTCTAGCCCGAGGGAGTGCAGATGCTCGAGATTTCAGCTGGCACGAGTAAACTTAACAGGCCAGGTAATTAAAAAGTGATATGTCTTGTTGAAAAGAGAGTAATTTTCCCTGTCTTCAATACAACTGCAATTCAATGCACTAAAGCAACAAGAATGCAACATTTGGAAAAAGTCCATTCTTTTTTTTTTAAAGTTGCATCTTTATTGAATTGAATGACATTCATTGAAAGGACAACCACCTACAGAAACCATTGACTTATGTTTTCAAGCTGAACAACCATTCAAGAGGGATATAAAACATGTCCTAACATAAAAATTTAAATGTGCAGACATTTTGGTCCAGACTTTCTTTGCAGTTGCTTTTCTCACAGGCACCTCACAGTGGGAGAGTTTATGCTGTGAAGGTTGGCCAGGATACAAAAGGAATGTTAAATGTTATATAGAGATTGTCTAGTCTTGTTGATCACTCAAAACACTTTTACACTACTGGCCACATTTACCCATCCACACCCACCACTGTCTTAGCCTGCAGAGATATGTGTAGATAATTTCTGTGAGGCTACAAAGTGCTTTTCCTTTCAATCATACACCAATAAATGCATCTGGGGAAATGTGGGGTTCTGTCTGTTGCCCAAAATAATGTTGACATGCAGTTTGAGAGGCCAGGAATCAAACCACCAACCTTCCAATTGACAGACAGCCCTCGTTCTCGGACCACAACTGCTCGAAAAGTAAATCATTGCAGTACCTCCTTAAAAAGTGGACATCCCCCTCCCCCCAAGTACCACATGTACTTTTTAATAGATTTTAAGAGTGCAGGACAGAGCTAGGTTAAAAGATTATCCATGTTTCTGAGATCAACTAAGCGAACCTAACTGTTTACCTTGTGGGTAGAGGTAGCTTCATATTCAACAGTGCTTTCATGAAAACAAGGAAACGTCCTCCAGGGACAAGAATGCCATCTATTATTAATCTCGGTCACCTCTGCAGTAGCTTTGTTCATTGATTTGTTGAATTCCTGGAGGCTTGCCGATGGGGAACACATCAATACATTATCAACTCCTCAAATCCTTCCACCCATATTCCATTCAGAATATTAAAGTGGACAACAAAATGATTTTGTTCATAATTTTTATGACCAGAAATTCTCGGTGCAGCCAAGGAGCTGAGGGGGTCAGGTTCAGCAGCATCAATATTTAATCTCAGCTTCTTTGCAGATGATATGGTTCTGTTGCTGCTGTTGAGCAGCATTCTTCAGCTGTCATGTTAGTGGTTATGAACCAACTGTGAAGCAGCAGAGATTAGAATCTGCACCTCCAAATCTGAGAACATGGTTGCCAGTCAGAAAAGGGCGAAATTCCCTTTCCAAGGTTGGGAATGAAGTATTGCCTGAAGTGGAGGAGTTTGATTATCTTTAGGTATGGGTCATCCGTAAAAGAAGAGTAGTTTGTTGTGGTGGAGAAAGATTCATTGTCCTACCCTCAGCTATGGTCATGAATCATGGGTAGTGACCGAATGAGGAAGATCAGGAATGCAGGTGGTTGAAACTACAAATGAGTTTCATCCGTAGCTGTTGCAGGGCTTCCCCCATAGCGATAGGGTGAGAAGTTCTGTTGTCTGGGAGAGAGTAGAACTGTTGCTCCTTCACATCAAGAGATAATTGAGTTGGTTTGGGCATCTGGTTGGAACACCTTTTCCCTAGAGAGGTGTTTTGGGCATGTCCCACCAGGGCATCTCCAGCCACATAATCCCAGATGGACAGAACGCCTCGTTATCTTCCTGTAAGAGCTGGCGGAGGTGGCCGGGGAGAGTGAGGTCTGGGCCTCCCTGCTTAGGCTGCCACGATCTAAACCCAGATAAATGGAAGCTAATGGATGGCTCCCCTATTGTTCACTTTATGTAGAACCTCTGGTTAAGTTTCACTATTAAAACCATTTAGTAGCATTTCATAATAGGGTGTGTAACATGTTGAAAGGTGTTGGTTATCTAAAGAAGATAACCACCTTTCAGTATTGATTGAAAAGTCAGGCTTAAACAAAAGCAACAGATCAAAAACTCCCATTAAAAAGCACAAGCGAACAAAATGTATGAGTTTCCTTCTTTCTCAATTAAAAGTAAGTGCTTGTGTAATTTGGTTGTTTAACCAGCCGATTGATTATCACTTTGAATGTCTCCCTTTTCTGAAGCCTTTTGGACTGTTTGACTCCTGACTGTGTGATTGCTTGTCTGCCTCAGGCTGTGAGCCGCTGTGATGTCAAGAAATTGACAACTGCTGTGTGCCTCCTTCATTGTCTTTCGAGTCCACCAGTTTGAATTCCCCATCTCCTTTCTTTCTTTTTGCAAATGCTTTCCATTTAAAAGGCATCACCTGTAATGGAGACTGTGCAGCCTTCATCCATTTTATAGATGAGATTTTAAACTTTGGAGCTCTCTGTGTTATTGGGCGGTATCTGGTTATGGTTGATAAGAAAAATGAAAGGAATGAAGGGAGAGGGGTCTGATTGGGCCTCACCGTATCACAATCACATGCATCAGCTGTGCCATTAGCTCCATCAAGCAAGGACTTGCGTTAGCTGTAATCTAATAGCCTTGACACACAACCACAGTCCCACACCCTGTGTCGCAGCCCCCTCTTCTCCACAGTGCTTTTAACCAGCACTCCCTCTCTGCAGACATCTCTCTGTAGCAACGTACAGATGCTAATTAATTTACAGAGAACTATGATTACAGCAGCAGGAAATTAATCATTACTGGCTTCCCGCCATACAATACCCTACGTTCCATTAGCAGCTAGCGCATTAAAGATGGGACCTGTTGCTGTCAGAGTCAACTTAAGATTTTCTGCTGACAGTAAAACTTGTGTTCATCATCAGTTGGATTTAAATTGTTATTTTTTCATATGAGTCCTTTAGAAACTTTAGCTTGGAGTTTATTCGCTTTCATTCAAGTTGGACATGATTTCCCATAAATGCCCCTTCGTCTACTTCAGCAAATGAGCTATAAACCTTGAGTTTCAAATATTCAGTTTGTGTTTTTATCACAAGGACTCACTGTCTTCTGGTTCAGTTTAATATAACCTTTTCAGATCATCAGGAGGGGATCACTGACTTTTCTGTGACCTTTAATGAAAATAGAAGTATTAGTGACTGCAGCGAGGAAACAAAGGCCACAAACATTGTCCTCATATTGCATGTTCACCAACATCAGAAGCATCAAAAAATCTGCTTTAGTTTTCATGTTGAGGTGAGGAGTAAGGAGATTCAGGTAATTCCTCTGTTGCCATATACATTTTATGTACATAATTCTAATATGCTATCAATTTGTTTTCTGGTCTACTAGGTTTCTGTAATGTCCAAAGTAAATTATTTTGATCTTTTTTTAACTATACAAACATGGAAAATTGATCATGCAGACTTATGCTGCACTACCATTACAAGTACACAGTAATGTACGTCGGATGCATTTCAGATAAACAGAATTTGTAGGGTTGTAGTTGCGCAGAGCGCTACTAATTGTTTGGTTCAGTCTTCATCAGGATGAACAATAAATGATGTAGAAGATGAAGAATAAATATTTCAACCACATCTCAGTACGCAAAACTTATGCACTGCAAAAACAACACCTCTAGAAATTAGCTTAATATGGCTAAATCTAGTCAAATTTTTTATGTTAACCGAAAATATCTCTGTCAATGGATTTTGCAGTGTAATGAAACTTTATTGCAGGTGTCATTCAGTGAGTGAGAGCACTGAATTTTGCACATGGCTGTTTGAAAAAAAAAATCAAGAGACCAACATACGAACAAACATCCGGATATCCGAGTATTCCGGTCAATCACATCCACATGCATCCTCAACACACTGCACACCCCCATCTTCTTTTTTTCTCTTTCCTTTTCTGATTATAAATACCTGGCTGTATTATCTCCTGTCTCCTTTCTTTTGAGCATAACGTATTACACATTTATTCACACACACTACAACACATCACACACTCTCCAAACTGCACCCATCACTGTCTCTCCCCTTTCCTACTTTTTCATGCTCCACTTTTTGTGAAATCTTTGTTGGCAGATCAAAATGGATATACATGCTTTAGGTTTTTACCAAACTTTGTATTAACTATTAATATATACGCAGACAAGGGGAAAAAGAGAAAGGTTTATATACATTTCACCAGAGACACTTTGTTCAAACAGTTTATGTGGTTATTATTATTACTTTAAGAGCTTAGTCAGTAAAAAAAGTAAAGCCGGTAAACTACTAATTTGACATTTATTTTTACTGGGCTTACTGGGAAGTTGATTCCATGGTTCAGCATGGTAGGTAAACTCCTGATATCTAAGCACAAGCAAGTGACTTTTAATTAATAGCTGCTGCTTCTTAATTTAATGTTGGTCAAGCTTGAGTGACACCAATGAGTAAATGTTCGTTCCCAAATTAATAACGACTTACCAACAAAACTTTGACTGCTATTGATTTATTTTCTGTGCATGTTAGTCAAATGTAGATAGTCACCAGTCCTCTTCTCTTCTGGACAGTGTGATATTACATTCCAGTTGCTTTAAGAATTTGAGGTTTGAACTCAAATTGGCATCACACCTGAGGTGAATGTATTCTAGCTGCAAAGTCATGATTTTTTTTTTTCGAATATTGGACTGACTTCCACCGCCGCTGCTATAGTCATTGTTAGTTATACCAGTTTCTAGCAGTACTTCATGTGGTATTTAGCACATACAAAAAGTGTGGAAACACATTCACAGATCAAAAGTAAACAGTACTATGTGAATGTTTGACTCAATGTGGATGAAATAAAACAGAACTCTTGTAAATGGTAAAATGAGCTGTGTGTTTACTTTTATGATGCTAATCGCAACCATGTTGGATTGAAGTCAGCAGGTTTGAAGTTCAAGTGCTGTATCATTAAAACCTATTTGAAATCTTCATTGCAAGAGTTGACTGACTAAAATATACTTGTCATCATTACTTCTCTTTCTCTTTGATCCAGTACTTGGTTATAAACTGTCAGAACTTATCTGGATTTTTTGAAGTACCTAATCAGCGTGTCAGTGGGCTTTTGAATAAGTAGTATCACTTTATATGTTCATATTATATATATTTACATATTATATATCCGTTTGTGCTAGTGATATAGAAGGTGGCTATTAGATTTTTAAAAGAGTCATCTTTTTAAAAAAAAACCCCAGCCCCAAGACCTCCAACATGCTAACAAATAACAAATTTTATGTTTTTTAAAAAACAGTGTTATGTTATCAAATAGTCATTTCAATGGTTAAAATAATGAAAATGATTCAGTATGTGGTAGTTCTGATTAAGAATAAAGTTGATTATACAAATTAAGCAACAGTGAGGGAAAAAAAAAGTTTGAATACTATAATGCCACTTTTCCACTAGTCTCGCTTCAGCCCGGCTCGGCTTGGCGCGGCTCGACGCGGCTCCACCCGTGTGTTTTTCCACAGCCAGGGGAGAAGTGGGGGGGGTTGGGGTGAAGCGGCTGTGACGTACTCGATTGCGCAGCACCTTTGTTTGTGTCGGCGCAGATGAGAAATCAGCTGGAGCCGCGAGCGGCTGAGAAAAAAACAGCCCGTCAACATCCCTTTTTATTTCTCTCCTCAGCCACCAGGTTTATGAACATCTGCACCTCAGAGTTGGATCACCAAACAGACGTTTGTGCTGTATAATAAAATCGCCGCGAGCCGCGACTCGCTCTCGCGCTGACTCCCGATTCAAACGTTTGACGGCCCCGCCCCCCGACCGATCAGTGGCGCGGAGGGTGGTGACGTCGGAAATAGTCCCTGCTCAGCCCCGTATAGAACCTGGCCAGAATGGTTACAGAAAAAAGTATCGGCTTGGAGCGGCTCTACACGTCTCAGCCCTAGTGCAAAAGGGCAAAACGGGTAGAACCGAGCTGAGGTGGTACTAGTGCAAAAGGGCCATAAATGTACATTCTTGCTAAATATGATCCAGAACATATAACAAAAGTCATTGCTGCCTTTATAACGTAATAAAACTTTCAAGCAAAAAGAGAAAAAAGAACACAATAAAGATTATGGCTAATATAGAGGGCAGTAGGCAACTGACTGAAATTTCTACAGCAATTACCATACCATTCCAACTGTTGTTACTCACCTTAAATCAAATTTTTGGCATTTTTTATATGATTTTATTTTACTTTTTTAGTGTGAAAAGTTCCCATGTCCTAAAACCTTTTCTTGGTTATGACTGGACACATTTTGGACAGTTTAGATGAGTCGCAATCGTAAATTGTAAAATTATATGATGTACAGTATTCATAATGATACAAAAAAATAATATTTAGAAACTGTAAAAGACAAAATTGTGGTTCTTGGTAATCTAAATATATGACAAAAACTTCAAATTAATAAATAGGATTTCCTGTGTATTATTTTGCATGTCAAGCTTTAAAGGATCAAGACATGTTTGTAGTCCAACTATCTCACTCATCTGGCTTCATGGACAGGTATAGCCAAGTATCATCTGCATAACAATGAACGTTTATTTCATGCTGCTTAAAAATATTACCTCATGGAAGCACGTTTAGACTGCAAAGTAATAGCCCATGTACAGAACCCTGTGGAGCA
This sequence comes from Cololabis saira, assembly GCF_033807715.1. Taxonomy (NCBI): domain Eukaryota; kingdom Metazoa; phylum Chordata; class Actinopteri; order Beloniformes; family Belonidae; genus Cololabis; species Cololabis saira. The sequence continues at coordinate 32,245,816 of NC_084598.1, forward strand.
CCATGACCTACCCTGGTGTGTGAGGAAAATTGCTTATTCAAATGCAAAAAACGTAATCTCTTGGATAAATTCAATTTAATCCTGATTTATGCCGTTCCTTTAATCCCAATAAAACATCTCTTATAGCTGTAAAGAATATCCTGTGATCTCCTGAATGCCATCCAGAGCTGCTCCAGCTAAGGAAATAAAAGCATGCAGTGTTATCAACACTCAACAGGCTTCAGTTTTTGTGAATTGTGACGCAAATCTGACCCAAAAACAACTGTTATGTTGCTTAACAAGCTATTGTGAATATCAGGCGGATTTGATATTCTATTAAACTTGTAGAAATGATGTAACTCATTGCAATGTTCAAGCATTTCTCCTGTCATCTGTGGTGTCTGGCCTGTCGGTGCCAGGGGGCGGGGGGGAGGTTAACTGAGACTTTCATAAACATTTCCTCTTGCCCTGCAGGTTTGACTTATGTGCAGCTGCATTCTTCCACATTCTTCATAGACCAATGAGTCTCGTTAGGATGGATTTTATGTACCACAAAATGGCAAAAGTTAGTTACTGTCAGGCGTGCAGCAACTTTCTATGCAGTACACTGATGATGAAATGCTATTTTTCATGTTTTGTTTGATCAAATTGGCTGCTGATCTCTTGTAATGTACACGGGCAACTCACTGCACTGTGAATTCAGAATGGAGAAAACCCGTGTGGTTAAAAGCACTATTCAAAGCTTAGCTACAACAGTACCCAGCTTGTGGCACTAAAGAAGACAATTATACAACAGCTTACGCCCCCCCCTCACTTCTGTAATTACAGGCCAGCAGGCTGACTTTGAAATTAATAAAGTATGTTTAAATGCACTTAAATATGCTCTTATTGTCTGGCTGGTACAGATGATACAGTAGCTGCAGCATTCCTGCAGCATGATATGTTTAGCCCAGTATTCATCATGTTTTTTACTCACTGAACAAGCTCTGTGGGAAGTGGAAGAAGTAGTTCAGTCTGTGAAGTGACTGCTTTTGTTAGTCTCTTTCAGAACATACGTCAAGCTTTTTTTTGCCCTCTGATTCAGTGTGCAGGTTTGGTCTGCACACTGAACACGGGAGGATTATGTGCCTTTTCCCGCTCGTCTCTTGTAATCTGCTCCCAAAGTTTTTTTTTGTTGCCTTGTCACCACATCATCCTGTGATCGTAAGAAGCGCGATGGTTACCGTGATAAGAGTCTGCCGGCTGCAGGGAGGCAGTTAAAATCCTGGATGGAAACTTCTGCCTTCAAGCTCAGTGGAATCCCTTTTGGCCATAAAGGAGCAAATATGCCTTTTTAATTGGCACAAGCACAAGTTTTAAGTTGGTTCCCTTTTTTATGAGGTGATTCTTAACTTGCTATCAATGCTTTTTTGCAGCTTTAACACTTCCTTTATGGAGATGCTGGAAAAACCAGCAAGGGTCAGTGACATTTTGAAAACAAACTATAAAAAAGTATGACCCTCTTCCCTCAGACCTCTCCCTGAAGCCACGCCTCCCCAAAAAACTGCCCAACCAGACCCTTGTGTTTTAGTTTGATGATAGAAACTTCTTCTTTTCCTTTCATATGTTCCCTTCAGTGGTCGCCACAGCAAATCACCCACCTCCGTCTACCCCTCTCCTCTTCATCCTCTTCTTTCACGCATCCTAACTTCATGTCCTCGTTCACTGCATCCATAAATCTCACCTATAGACCTCCCTGCTGGCAGTTCCTACATTACCATCCTTCAACCAATTTATTTACTATACCTCCTCAGTACACGTCCAAACCATTGTAGTCTCAGGCCTCAGACTTTCTCTCCAAAACATCTAACTTGCACTCTTTTTAAGTAAATTGTTATTGTAATTCAATATAGTAAAAAAGTACACAAATCTTGTAGGAAAAAATACAAGTATGCCAAATCTGTATTTATGTTTGATAGTTTAAATGTACTTATATTCCATTATTGGACTTAACATTATTATTGGAAATGGATCATTCTTTGATGTGCGTCATGAAATGAGCAGATAACTGAGGCAGCAAAAACACACAGGTTGACGGCTCGTTTTGCCCCAAATTATCCAATAAATTACAAAAACGGCATATGGATGGATAACACAGAGCTATAGCAGGAGGGTTGATTTGAGGTCAAACTTATTAGAATTCATATTGTATTAGTGCAAATTGTAATTCTCATCGTTTTACCTCTCCTCCATCAGTATCTCTGATTTACTACCTATTAGCTGCCCCGACACAAGAAGAAGATGGAATTGACTTGTTTATTCATATTAATCACAGGAATAAAATAATGAAAACCACATTCAGTTATTGAACTGAAAGTCGTTTTTCAGTGTAATTATTTGGAGTGGAAGTTGTGTTTCAGTGGAATACTGAAGACACAGCCTTGGTTTCTGCCCGGGCGAGCTGCTGAACGATCACCTAATCAATCGCGGCCACATGAAGACAAGAACTAGTCCAGAACTGCTTGAGACTTCAGTCCTGAATCTGCAACTTCCACGTCTGCAGCGAGCGCCAACCTCCTAACGTCCGCACTGAGGCTCATCCGAAACTGAGATGTCTTGCAGTTCCTCGACTGGCCGCTAGGGGGTGCAAAAATGAGTCTGTCTCAGTGACTCCCATGTTAAAATGTACAACTTTGGAGCAGAAATAAACATATTTACAGCCCGTCCAAAAAAACGATCTGGTCTCAGTCATTTGACTTCACATCTATGACAGCTTTCAGGGCGCCCGGAGAGTTTATATCAAGTAATAAATGTATTTCTAATATGATAAATTGGCAGTAGGCTCAGCCAGTGGCTAGCTGTCATAATTTTTTCATCTGCAATCGTCTTGCTACCGATCTTAACGAAGCAAACACCCGTTTGGCTAAATGCAAAGGTTTCTGAAGCAACATGGCTGTGCCCCTCAAGAAGAGAAACAGGCTTTAAAACCGGTCCTCAGAAACAAGCGGGTCACGTGACCTAATGCTTTTTGTATACAGACTGTGTAATAATTGACAAAGATTTATGACAATAATTATTTGCCAACGAATGTAATGATGGATTATTAGTTGGTTACATCATAACGCGTCTGTTGCTGTTTCTTTTAACCACATCAGTCAGTATAAAAACTTTAAAACGTTTAAAAACGCAGACATTTTTGTCTCCGTTTCAGCCGGTCGGATGATATAACTCACAACTCACCGCTTAAAGGAGCATGAGGCTCCTTTTAAGAAATGAGACTCTCTAGCGTCACCCTTCACCACGACGGCCGTTGGGGGTACTGCAGCCAACAGTGAAGCCGGCACGGGAGAACGGGGAGAACGCGCATGCAGCGTCATGTGACGTCACATCCGCAGGACAGCGCGGGGAATTCGGACTCCGAATTGCAGCACATTTTGCAGCACACAGCCTGTTCAAGGCAACGGACAGATATACTAGAGGGCTCACTCTTTTTGGTTTGGAACGCTTCATCTGACATTATTACTAGAAAAATTAAAACGTATACAATTTTTTTTCATAAATCCAGCCTCAAGCTCCTTTAAAGCTGCCAGCGATCGTTCGGCGCACAAGTTACATAACATTCTTTCGATTGAAAACATCATTTTCTATGTTTTGTATTTTTATTAATTGGCACATTCCTTAAACAATCTTATGCTAATTTTCTGAGCTAATGACTAAATAAGATTGAACGTATTGCTCAATTCATTGTCCGATTAGTCGACTTATTGTTTCAATAATCTGTAGATTCATCCACTATAAAAAGAGAGAGACGAGCGAACAGTCTGCTGACTTTGCTCGAGCCGCTCACAGGGACTGGGTAGTGTTGTTGGAGTCTCGCCAGTTTCACAGGTGATTCATATTTATTGCCTTGACATGAAAGCATTTAAATAATTGTTTGCTTTTGGAAAGAATGCTTCAAAAGATCTCCTTTAACATTTGACAAAGAGATGAACCTATTGTGGGTTCACGTCCAGCTCAGCTAATTAGCTAATCTCGTTGAGTGCATGCGTATCACACCATTATTGAATTAAAGAAAGAAAGAGATGATTGCAGCCGTGAATTCTTCCTCCCTTTATTATGTTGTGTATTCATTTTGTCGTCCTCTTGGAGAGAAACGTGTATATATTCAGATATATGTTAAGTGAGCTCTGTCTGGCTTCGGACAACAATCTGGGGTTTCGTTTCATCGACCATCAGTGTGTTTGCTTCAGACGGCGTCGCTGTGCCTCCTGCCCTCCTCCGAGCCTCGTCTGGCAGCGCTGAGCTGCGCTGGGCCGGGCTTGGCACTAATGCGCGGGGGTGCAGATGGTCTTACGTGTGATCTAGTTGGAGGTCCAGAGCCGGAGCCCAGCAGGGAGCTTGGCAACCGACGAGCTTGGCTCGCCGTCCGGGGTCCCTGGACGGGCCTCAGACAGCGACAGCAACAGGACGGGCCACCCAGGTGTCAGCCAGATCTGCTCTCTGTGTGTGTTTTCCAACCCCCCGCCCCGCCATCCCAGCCATCCCTCCCCACGGAGCCAGCTGTTTCACTACTGCTGCTCACGCCCACCTACACAAACAGGAGAATCTAAATCAGATTCAACTGTATTGCAAAGTTAACCCATTTTGTAATAACACCATAATACCAGTTATCAAATTGTGGAATAACTGTAAAGATGAAATGAAATCATGCAAATCACTAAGTAAGTTTAAACAAATCTTTAAAAACAATACTCTTAATGGATATACAAAATGGAAATGGACACATGAACTGACAACCAATGACCAAAGTGCCTTGCTCAGCTGAACCACTTTTTCTTTTCTTTTATGCTTTTCTTTTGGGGTTCTGTGAAATAAAGAAACGGTAAAAACAGAACATTAGAAGGGGTAGGACTAGAAAAGTTTTTTGAAACTTCATCCTACACCCTTTCAAACAGGAAATATTTATTTACATATAGATTTGTCTCTTTAATTTGCTTTGTTTTGCTTATGGTTTTCTTTGTTGTTCTTTGTTTTTTTTTGTTTTTTTCAGTTTATACATTTTATGCATTCTGATTATTTTGTTTTTGTTTTAACCTGTTTGAATAAATAAATAAATGAAATAAATGAATGAATTAGTCATCACCTGTTTACTATATAACCACCAAGTAACCTAAGGTGAATTTTCGCAGCAGATCGATCAATCAATCAATCAATCAATCAATCAATCAATCAATCAATCAATCAATCAATCAATCAATCAATCAATCAAACAAACAAACTTTATTTATATACCGCTTTTCATGCATATATATAAAAATGCAACACAAAGTGCTTTACATAAAACGTTAAACAAGCTTATTAATGCACCCACCCCCTCCACCACACACACACACACACACACACACACACACACACACACACACACACACTCAGACTCAGACTCAAGCACACTACAATTCACACAAGTTACACACACAGACACACGCATCTATATAAATATGGATGTACTGTAGACATGGCTGAGCACTGAGGATCCAGGTGAGGAAACAGTAACAGGGAGCCGTCCACACCAGGAGGTCTCATAACCTGCAGCTACAAGGGTTTCCTCCACAGAGACCATCCCGGCCCGGACGGATAGAGGAGTCCACACCACAGCGGTGAAGCCGTGGTGCAGAGCTCCACAACCATCCAGGCCAGAACCACCCCCAGAACGACACCCTGCAGGCCAGAGTCACTCCCAGCATGGAGGCTCCCCATGAGGAAACACTGGAGATAAAAGCTACAAGAAAGCAGGATAATATAGGGTATGAGGTTAAAATTTACGCTAAAAGAGTATAAAAGTATAACATAAAATCCTAAAAGTAGGTCTAGAAAGCAAGACATTAAAAACTGAGAGAATAAAACAATAGAATCTATAAAATAGACCATAAATAACGACTAAAACGTTTAAATATAACATTGAGATAAAACAATGAGATATTAAAAAAGGATAAACTAAACTAAAGATTAACATAAAAAAGAGTAGTAAAATCAAGTAAAAATAGAGGTGAGCATAAAAAATTATAAAGAGTCAAAAGAGTCAGTTAAAAGCCTGATTAAAGAGATGGGTCTTGAGCCTCTTTTTAAAAACATCAACAGTCTCTGTTCTCCAGGAGGCTGTTCCACAATCGGGGGCCATAATAACTGAATGCCGCCTCCCCGTGTGTTCTGGTTCTAACTTTTAGTATCGTTAAAAACTTTGTTAAGAAAGGTGCTATATAAATAAAGTTTATTATTATTATTATAAAGATGGATGCTTTAGATGCTTTCTCCCGATATTGATGATGTGAGTGAGTGTTTGTACGGCATAAGCCCTTTAATGTGTCTACAGAAACACGTGCCAGCGTAAAGGCAAGGTGGGGTTGATGCGCGGCGGCGGGCTGAAGCCAGCTTCGTTTTATTGCTGGTTGTTATTCACGACGCTGCCTTTGTAGTTCTCGCAGCGGCGCTCCTTCCCGGCCAAGCCTGCCGGACCTCTCGCCAGAAGCCATCGTGGGATCCTTCATTGGCAGCATCGAGGACGGATACCTGGGCGTTGTGAAAGGAGCCGACAGCCTCCGTGACCCTTGGCCGGCCGGAGTCGCTCGGCGCTCGCCTGGCTTTGCCAGCTCAGCTTTTATTCTGCGCCCTGTAAATCCAGTTTTGCTGTCCCTGTAACGTACCCAAACCTACATCTGCCACTGGCTGATAAATCTGTTCCCTGCTGCTCCCGAAGGACGGCCGCGGCAATAAAATCTGGACGGTCACTTCATATATATCTGGGCTCGTCCACTCGGGACGAAGCCGTCGTGACCAGTCGTTCTCAGAATCTCATTATGAAGCCTCTGTATTTTCTCAAGCTTTTTCTTTTGTTTATTTTGTCTGCTCGTTGATCTGACGGGTTTTTAGATTGTTTTTGGTCCAGCTCTGCATCTCCTGGCCACGTTGCTGCAACGTGAAAGAGAGAAAAGCTCAGGTCTTCCAACATGTTAACAACAGCTTTCATTTTCAGAGGGAAAATGGCTTTCTGTTTACAGGCTGGGATGTGTGTGTGTGTGTGTGTGTGTGTGTGTGTGTGTGTGTGTGTGTGTGTGTGTGTGTGTGTGTGTGTGTGTGTGTGTGTGTGTGCGTGCGTGCGTGTGTGTGTGTGTGTGTGTCTGTGCGTGCGTACATGAGGATGCTGTTTGGTTTTCCAGCTTGATAAATACCGCAGGATGACGGATCTTTATTGTGGAGAGCAGTCAGGGTCTGGTTCTCCAAAGACCAATCTCGGATAGTTAACAAGGCCTGCACCGGGAATGCTTCGCCAGGAAATGTCACAAGACCTCCTCTTTCACACCTCTTTACTCTTTTCCACCCTCAGCTCTCCAGCAGACCTTCAGCGAATCGTAGCTCCTCTCTTTCAATTCGCCCACCGTGTTACTGCGTTCCACAATGTACCGCCCTGGGGGACGGGCAGGCGGGCGGGAGCGGGAGCGGCGGCCCCATGGTCACGTCCACGGAGAGCTGATAACCTTTCGGTGTTTCTCTAGCGCGCTGTGTAAAGAACAATCAGTGCTTATCAGCGTTGGCTACAGGCGAATGCTAATTCGGCGACAGCCACTCATCCCGCGGAGGGAGAACGTCTCCGGCTTACAGTCGGCCTGCGTCGATGGCTGCCGCCGACAAACTTTAAGACGACAGTAGCGAAGCTTTTCCTCGCCCCATCTGGTTTTGTAATCCTCCACATCTAATCTGTGTTTTGGGAGTTTTGCAGAAAAGTTATTTCTGCTTCACCCTGCAGCTTTTACTTGCAGTACTTTAATTAAAATGAGGAGAAATATGTTTTCCAACAGCTCCTCTGAAAGGAGAGAGTTGGGATTTATTACCGTACAGCGTGCACCTTCAAGGAGACGAACGGTCTAGAAGAAGAAGCCCCATATTACACTTTTCCTGACTTTCAGAGGTTCACGATGACGGAGGAGTACAGTAAATAAAAGCTTTGAAAGAGCAGTAATACCGAGAACTTCCTCAGTTTTTATTTGTAACAATATACTGTCAATAACAGTCTCTGCCCCCTTTTACATTAGCTGTCAGGGTGGCGTGGTTGGGCTTAAATAACTCGCCTCTGAGGGTGAACGTGATCACGGGTTTAATCTAAAAATGCCATCTGACGAATGGTCCTAAAAGCCCACCCTATTTGGGCGATGCCAAACATGGTGCCTACTGTTACGCACAGAGAAGTAGAAGATTTAGCCTGCGTGATCCAACAGACCCAGAGAGGTTTTGAGTCACGATCAGAGTAAATCACAACTACCGTGACGACTGATCGATATGAATAAAGATCAGAGTGTCATAATATGGTACCTGTCATAAAGTCATGACTATTATGCGTGGAGTCAGCTGAACCTGCACCTCCTCTGCAGGTTGAACCTCTTTTAATGTCGGCACTGGAGCTTGCTGTTCAAGAGTACAGCAAATGCAGCAAGATGTGAAATGTGTTGAAGATAGAAAATTTGGATGCCTCACTAAATGACTTATTTAAACCCTTTCGATGGCAAGGCGGCGTCGGTGGTCATTGTAGACGCCCACGGATATGCCCTTGATCACAAAAAAATGTTTGTTTTTTCTCATAATGTGCTCTCTTTAATATCAAAACAGATTGTTTCTAGTTCGCCACAAACAAGAAGGACATTTCGTTTCAGATCCATTACTAAAAATAAGGTTCTGCTGGGACCCAAGCCTCCATGACCCAAATAGCACACATTTATTGTTAGGAACGTGTGCTTAAAGCAGAGCTGTGTACCTTGTTAGCTCGTTATTATTATTCTAGGCTCAGTGTTTGCCCCCTCGGGCGCGAAGGTCAAGTTGTTTCTGCGTCACTGTCCGAGACTCAGTCTTGTTTGGCCTCCGTCGCTCCCTCGTTGTTCACATCTCTCCCATCATTTCATTCTGGAGGCTTGTAGTCTCCTCCACCTCGGTATCTCTGTGCACGGTGCCTAAAAGTAAAGAAATAGTCCATCAGATCAAATTGAAACTGACATTTTAATAAGGAAAAAAAAAAGCAAAACAATATTCTACTAAAATGATCCTTCCTAAGCTCATGTAAACACTTTAGGTATAAAAGTTAGACATCATGAGAAGGTGTCCTGTGTTACCGTGGCAACCGTCTCACCTGTCTCTTACCTGTCTGACTTTCCCTCCTTATTCACCCTGACATTTAAAGCATCCATCTTCTTCACCCGCCTTTTTCCTCCTCCTTCAAATTCCTCTCCTCTTCATCTGCAAGGCCTTGAAAAATATGAATCTTATGGGTACGGCCTCCATGATTTCAAACAATTTGGAGCTTTATTTTGGTAAAGCTGCTTAGGACAATAAAATAAGGAAGCTGTAGTGAATGTGGGTGAAACAGAACCCGCTTCTGCATCTTTCTGACCTCTTGCTCGCTCTTCATCCTTCTCTCACCTGTTCTTTGCAAACGACCGAGGGGCTAAAATAAAAACTTTACTTGGAAACTGTTTCAGGGGTGACAGCTGCAATGAAAGCTAGCATTATCAGCAGGCCTGTTTCTGGACCGAGGGTTGGTCTGTAAATGTTACCACCCCAGGACATTTGGACGGTTATTGAAAGTGCCGCTGGAGTTTAGGCACATCAGCATCTGAGGAAACTTCTCTATCGGCTGAGCCCAGAAAGGACAGTTTGGTTTGTGCCAGAGAAAGTTGACATTTGCGGGGGACTGTCTAAATTGCCTCTTTGCCCTCTTGTCTTTCACCCTCCCAGCGCGAATCGTGCGGAGCCGTCAGTGGTGTGAGATGGCTCCCTGCCTGGAGGGGGAGGTCTGCAGCCTCCTGCTCAACAGATCCGGCTGGACCTGCACCAGGGGAAGTGGTCGCATCAAGACTGTCACGGTAATTTGCACGACGTGACATTAATACACGGCATATGCACCCGCAGAGCCGCACCCGCAGAGCCAGCGTGGGTGACCCCAGGTGAGCTGGGTCCTGCGTCACGTGGCCCCGTGACCTCGGGAGCACGTTTCAGTCAAACAGCAGGACGGCAGCCTGAGTCTCAGCTCTGAACCTCGGAGCTCGGAAAGCCAACGCAGCACCGCCTCAGGGCTCCGGCGCTAAAAATGACCGATGACGTTGAACTGCTGAAACAGATCAGCTGAGTCACTGTGATACTCTCGTAGTGCTGTTAGGACACATGACATGCGTAGAAGAATTTGGTTTAATTCACAAAGATTTTAACTAGGCCTGTGTTGAAAAAAATCGATTTCCCAATTCTAAATCGATTCTCATATTAATTCCTAAAAATCGATTGATATGTCTAAAGATCGATTTTTTTTTTATTTATTTTTTTTTATTTATGTATTTTTTTTTCATCATTACATTACAACTTTTGGTTATTTTTTTGTTTATACCCAAAAAAGGAATGTTTTGTTGGACACGAGAATAACTGGTGCCATGTTTTTGCCTTTAAATATGTTTAAAGGTATGAAAACATTAAAGTGTTAGGTTATAATTGCATAAATTGTCTATATTTCATTACTTTATATACTGTCTTGGGGTTACATTTGCAAAAAATGCTAAAAACCAAATTAGCATAAAAAAAATTAAAAACCAAAATAGACCGAAAATGGAACAAATAAAAACGGAATGTGGGAAAAAATAAAACCGATTTCATCCGTCTCTGTTTCCTCCCTGGATCTGTTTGGTAATTCTGACCCACATGATGTTTCTGAAAGCAGTTTTATCAGCATTCTGGGAACTGATTGGTCCTTACAGCATCATTAGCTGCCAATACTTGCTGTTTAATCTCAATATAATACTAGTAGTAATATTTTGCATAACTACAGTCATATAATTCATGCAACAGCTCAAAAAACAGTTTTAATAACACTAACCCAAATCAATATCGGATCGAATCAAATCTTGATAATCAATTCTGAATCTTAAGAATCGGAATCAAATCGATTCTTGACCTTTGAATCGATCCCCAGCCCTAATTTTAACCTGCTAAGAAAGAAAAGAAAACTAACAACAGTTAAAGCTGAATTATTTTCTGGACTCTTTAATACTGAAAAGGCTCATTTTGGATCAGGTAGGAATCTGAAGCGGACTCACGGGTGCCGGGAACATGTCCTTGTGTCTTTGTGAGACCTGGTAGTTCATTTCTGTCCTCTGCGGGGGACTTGAACGTCCTATGGAGATGTGAGCGGCACACAAATGACAAGGTTCTGAAGATATATCTTAGTTTTTGCTGGGGTTTCAGCAAGATAACAACCAGCAATAAGTTCAAGGGGAGAACAATGGCAGTAATTACACTATTTTGAAGATAATAAGTAAACAAAGATAAAGTCACAATTGGGAGACTGGTTGGAGGAAACTTTTGATTATGGGCTGGGGTTTGTGTGTCTGCTGCTGGCCTGTTTTTGGTAAGAAACAACTTGTGTGTCTCAGTGTCGGCTAAATGCTACCCGTCAAACAAGACGTCGACCGACATCTTTCATGGGTCAGTTCCCATAATTTAGCCCAGAGACAGACAACTCTGGTCTGTGTTTATCAGATGTGGTGAAAACAACAGCTTTTCACGCTTCGCTTTTTCACCAAAACAAAACATTGTGCACGGCTCTCTTTTAAATATCTTTGCAGGGTGATTTTGCTCAGAGGGAACAAGCTGAAGTTAAACTTCAGCTGGACCTTTTAAGTGCTGCTGCGTAAACTGCGTTGCCTCCTGCGGTGCACAACCCCGTACTCTAATGTGCGCCTCCCCAGAACTGTAGATGCACAAACACAACAGCTCGTATTTGACCTGGATCTGTTTCACCATTTTTTTTTTTGTGTTGAAGCAAATTCAGTGAAATTGATCCCCGGGTGGTTTAAATCTCTCCCGAAACCCTCTGATTTGTTTACCCGTGGCCTCCGCCGGGTTAAAGCGACTTTGAGGTATGAGTCGCAGCCCACTCGCGGCATATTATTTTGAAAATCGAGGGGATTGTCTGTTCTGCTCTTGTGCCTGACTTCCTGCTGGCTCCAGCTCCCATCTGTAAATTGATCTGTAAGTTTATCTGTTGCTGAGTGCCAAAATATATTCAATGGTGCAGCAGACGGAGCTTGTGAACGTCACCACGGTGATTCTGGTGCGACCGGCCTTATTGGAGTAGCTGCAGTTCACATGGGCCGGCTGGACCTGGAGGTGACTGTTCGGGGGTTTGTCACATATCCATAGTACCAGTTACATCCTTGCTGACCTTCATTTTCCCCCAACACCTCATATGACACGTCCAGAAAACCTTGTAGGCTGTTGTAAAACTGGCTTATCTCCCTCGATACCTAAGAGTAGGTGTTTGCAACATTAACAATGTTTGCAACATTAACAATGTTAGAAGAGGGGCATGTCGTCTACGACGAAGGCTCAAAGAAGGGAAGCGGGAACGAGGTGTAACAGTGACAAAACTTGACCCAGCACCCAAAAATATGCAGTAATATTTCTCATCTAATGTCATTTCCTTTCAGTTAATTTACCAAAGTACATTAAGCACTTTAATATTATTTTTCAAAGAACAAAAAGTTCACGTAATTTTGTGCAGATTTGGAGAAAATCTTTAATTCATGTCCAGAACAGCAGACACATCTGGACCTAATTTGGACTTCTCTTATGCACTTACAACCCAATTGTGGGCCGGACGTGTCTCACGGTCCGTCAACTGGGCCAAAGTTGGGTCTCGGCATCTGTTAAAAGTCTGATCTTGTGCAGATTTCACAAGCTGGTGTTTGACATGAGATATGACAAGTGTAGATAGGTCCGGATGTGGCCCAAACGCCCACAGAAAATGAAGAACCGGCGGATGTGTGGACCACGTTGAGCAGCCACACCCACCTCGAGTGCCATCAGTTGAAGTAAAAAAGTGAGCAAAACATTCCTGATAGCTGTATAAAATGTAATGGTTGTGTTGGCACTCTGCTGCACTACATGTGGGAATGCCATTAAAATTCAGTCATTTTGGATGGATGTAACTGACAGGATTTCACGTATAACTAATACAGTGGTTCCACTTGAGGCAAGGCTCTGTATATTAGATATTTATCCTGATCACTACTGTATGTACCAGGCCGCAAAATAGCTCCCTTGATTGATCTGTCCTTACTTCATGCTAGGAGAGCGATTGCATTGAGGTGGAAAAGTATGGACGGCTCCGCACAGGGAATGTGGTTACGGGAGATGGCGTCATGCTTGGCACTGGAGAAATTAACTGATGTTGCCAAACGGAAACTAAGCAAGCTCACAGAGATATGGGACACTTTTATGCAGTTCCTGGAAAGTGATCGGACTGTAATTAATGATTAAAACTTGAAGGGCTGCGCTGGTGGAAACTGGCATGCCTTTTATAAGCAAGCAGGACCGCTATTAACCTTGTTTTTTTTTGGGGGGGGGGTGGGGTGGGGGGGGTTATTATACGATTTGATTTAATGTCATTGTATGTTTGTATTTGTTTTAATTCACCCTTGAGTGTTTGTGCTGTTGAGGGTGGGGGGAGGAGGGATGTTCGGGATGTTACTGTGCTTGTTACTGCATGTTCTCTCAAAAAACAAAAATCAATAAACATATTGTTAAAAAAAAAAAAGTGGGCAAAGAAAATTGCAGACATATATGGCGCCAATTCAACACGTGTTTTGTGAATCCAAACCCCAAATCTGCGGCGCTGATTTGACATTATTCTCACAATTGATGAGAAAGGCGTCTTGAAAACAGAGATGGTTCAAGAACTGATGGCGAGAAAAAGACAAGTGTGACCGAAAAAGGTGAATGCTCCCTCGGTTTGAGGTTTTAATTTGTAGGTTACAGATTCAATTACATTTTGGCACTGAGTTGACGCCATAAATACGGGCCAAGTTTGGGGCCAACCACTCTTTGCTAACCGGGTTCCTTCGCAGTGTTTCTTGGTGAATGCGCGACTGAGCAAAGCAGTTTAATCAAAATAAAGAACTTAATCCGTTTAAAACGGATCAAATATTGGGGCTTGCTCAAGAAAATGTAATTTGAAACTTGCAGGGTATCCCTCAAAATAATTTCTCAGCATAAAAGCCTCAAATGGTACCAAAACCACGGGTGAGAAGGTTGCATTACGGAACCAGCACTCCGTCTAAAACCCAGTTTATTGGTTTTTGAACATCGTCGGCCAGCAGGACGCTAACGCAGGACGCTAAAGCAGGTTCTAATCCTGCAGCTAAACGACGCTGACGGAGTACAGAGGGATTGTTTTGCCAAAGGCTGCTCATCAAGCTGCGAGTGAGAACATGCTGCTAATCATCCTTTGAACCTATTTCATACTTCTTGCTACGATGCGTCATGCTGATACCTTCTTTGTGTTTCCTCTGCTGCGTGTCAAAGATTATGTTCTGTGTCGTTTTGTTTATTATTAGAATCAGTTTGAGTTTATGGGGGCGATAATAAATAAGTAGTAAACATGAACAGCTGATTAAAAAAAAAAGAAACATCTGCTGTGACATCTTGGCTCTCTTCCACAAATAAAATGTATCCGCGAGTGGATGCTATCAACAGCAGATTCGCCTACAGCTGAATTAAGTTTTTTTTTTTTTGTCTTTTTCGCGAGGCAACACAGCAGAAATATCGAATGTCTTTAATCATCAACCTATTGGTGGAAATATGTTAATGGGATGTGACCTCTTGCTGACATTGTTGGAGATGTAAATGAATAAACGTGTTAAATTTTTAAAACCCTCAATATGGTGTCATCTGGCGCGCTGATGGCTCCATAAGAAGGCCGCGTGCGTCCAAAGCGCTGTCGCTGCCAAAGCTGCGGCGCCGACTGAGCTCTGATTAACACACTCGTTTCCTTCAGCAGTGAAAAAAAATAACAAGATGCTCAGAGCTGCAGAGCTGCTGCACGTCACAAGCTGCTTGTTGGTGAATATATAGGTGCTAACAGACAAGAAGCATCACTGCAAACGATAACAAGGATTTAAATTGAGAAGAAAAATCTCATAAAAAACAATAACTGCTCTCCAGGCTGTACTGCTGGCTGATCAAGTGGCTGTCGCCATGGCTACAGGTCTCACTATCTCACCATGCCTGTATCTGAATCAGTCTCTTGTTGAACGATGAACTCCAGACTGGAAATGGTTTTACAGCTCAGACTGATTTACAGCAACAGTTGCTTATGTCTTTCTTCCTTGCCGTTGTGTTGCATCATACCTAAATGCTCCACACCAACGGACTAACCAGACATTTGTTATCTAGAACCGCTGGTCCATCAAGGGTGGTGATGGGCAGCCCCAGGCTGCAGTTTGCCCCACTTCAATCCTGTCAGAGGGTACTTAGTGTTGCCCCTCATTTTGTTTTTTGTTTTTTCATTTTTTGCTTAATTTTTGTATAAATATACATAAATCAACCTTAGGATGGTGATAGAAGCAGAGGAACGAACTTGGATGGGCCAAAAACAGCATAATGCAGCTTTTAAGTTAATAATATAAAAAAGGTTCGTCTGCTGCTCTTTGAAAGTTCAACGACCAGATTCAAAAGAGACCCAAGTGGTTGAATAGCAAAGAGAGATTTGAAGAGGATACAAGTTGTACCAGTTCTCTGTGGAATTTGGACCAAATGAATAAATCCCTTAATTAATACCTAAATCAAAATAATGAATTTGTCAAAAAAACATCCTTTTATACACAGTTGTTCATAAAAATTAAATGAAAGTTGTTTAATATCTTGTCATGATATGATGATAGATAATTAGAGGAATGAAGAAGAAAAAGGAGTGTGTGTGTATATATACTGTATGTATATATATATATATATATATATATATATATATATATATATATATATATATATATATATATATATAATGTGTGTGTGTGTGTGTGTGTGTGTGTATGTATGTATGTATGTACCGGTATGTATGTATGTATGTATGTATGAATGTATGAATGTGTATATATATGTGTGTGTATATATACATATATATATATATATATATATATATATATATATATATATATATATACTGTATATGTATGTGTGTGTATGTATGTGTGTGTATATATATATGTATATATATATATATATATATATATATATATATATATATATATATATATATATATATATATATATATATACACACACATACATATACAGTATATATATGTGTGTGTGTGTGTGTGTGTGTGTGTGTGTGTGTGTGTGTGTGTGTGTGTGTGTGTGTGTGTGTGTGTGTGTGTGTGTGTGTAAACACACTTAGATGTTAAACCCAATCCATCTTGAAATCTTTTAATCAATTTCAAATGTTGACCAGTAAAAAAAAAAGTGTATTTTAAGGCCTTTTTTGTTAATGATGTCATTAGATCTACTTGGACGAAATGTCAAAATTGTTCAGACCTTGAGTCACTAGAAACGAGATCTTAAAGCAACAACAAAACACGACTTTCTAGTTTGATACAGCAAACATGCCAGCAAATATTCACCTGCACGTTCACGCCACAACGCCACAGCTGTCTCCCTTAAATGTGACTTTAGTAGAAACTAGACTAGAAATTAGTTTTTATTCTCCGACTAGCACAAATTAATCATTTATTGTCTCAATATAATAAGATTTTACTTGGTGTTATAGTGATATAAAAACCCAGAGCTGAATTGCTCCTTTTTGCTGCTTCGGTCTCCAGCGGCTGCAGGAAATGTTTCTTGAGCTGAATTCTCCACGCTGTTCACCAGGTTGTCTCCAACTTTCCTTCCTCAGTTGTAATGCCGTGCACGTAGCGCGCACAACTGTCAGCTCAGCTGTGTGTAAAGTTAAACGAGTTTTAAAGAAAAAGCAGTGAACTGAAGGAAAAGCATGAAGCCGGAGAGCTGAGAGGGAACGTACAGCGAGGGGATCATATTTGTTGGGTCACCGAAAATTTTCATTTAAACATCACCAGGGCTTCAAGTCGCACGCTGAAACTAGACTGTGTCGATTTTAATTTAGAAACGGCACATTTAAGTTGGATCTTCAGACGTTGAAACATTATCCGTTAAACAGTTTAACTCAGTTCTGGTTGGTCTGGGTCCGTTAATGTTTGCCGATGCTGTTCATTAACTGTCCAGCTCTTGATTGCATGAAGTACTTTACTGATTGACTGGCTGACTTTATGACATTCTTTTACATGATTACCTTGTCTGCCAATAAAAATGTCCACAGGCAAGTGCTAACGGCTACTGTAGCCAGTACTTCCCCACAAACACTGAAACGAAGTCTAGAAAGTGTGAGTTTTAAATAACAGGATATTATCTTTAATAAAGTCATACTTGCAGATATATCTGCCTGGCAGATTTATGGAACAGAGAAAATATTTTAATAGCAACGCAGTCACCCCCCCCCCCCCCCCATGCTTATTAAAGGTTGGGTAGGGGATGTTATAAAAACCTTTACAAGTCTGAAAGTTGAAAAGCAAAAGAAAGATAAAAGTTAAATCGCCTTCCTGCAGGCCTGCCTTGCAACGCTGCTCCTCGGAAGCCACGCCCCCAAAGATCGATTGCTGCAGAGAGTTTGAAAGACGAGCCGACGGCGTTTTGATTGGAGTCTGGAGTTGGAGGTCGGAGGTTTCAGAGCCGTGTTGTCCCTGCAGGCGACTCGTACTTTCTCTTTTGATGTGGGCGCATTTAATCAATGGAAAAACCTCTCCTATCCAACCTTTAAGGGTCTGCTTTGAGGTCTGGACCTTGAGTAGAACCTTGTTGCTGGTTGCTGATTCGGGTCATTTGCTCTTTGCGTGACCCAGTTTCAGTCAAGCTTTAGCTGTCAGATCAATAGCCTCGCATTTCCCTCCATGCAAGGAGATTCATACCTGGTCCCCAGGTCCTGCAGCTGTATAACAAGCCCGCATCATCACCCCTCCACTGCCGTGCTTGGTAGTAGGTTTTCATTGTTCCAGAAGTGATTTTTTTTCAGATGCATTTTTCAAACATCAGTCTCTCGTTCCTGGAAACCTTTCCAAACAAACCACACTTGTTCTGCACTTCTTGAACTTCATCATGAACTTTAGATTTAGATGTAGATGCAGCTCTAAGGCAGTCTTGCCGGCAGTCTTGCCTTCCCTTGGGGTACATTTGTTGAGATAAGTGATTATCTTGAGCGCTTTCCACAGCAGTGAACTCTAAACAGTCTGAAAATGGTTTTCTAACCCTTCCAGATTGATGTGCAGCAAAAAAAGAAAAGACTTCCTTAAAATGTTTAATTATATCTTTCCCTTTTGGTGTTAACTCACACCTGAATGCATAGATGTACAGCAACACTGTGAAAAAAGTTAGATGTTTTTGTTTTTCGTGAGTCATTTATTTTTTTCATATTGCCAAGACCAGCCTCACAGGGGGCGCTTACTTTTTCATGCGCGTTTAGTAGCAGTTGTTGCACACAATGTGTCAATGAAGTGACTCAATCTGCTCAAATAACAGCAGTTAGACAGAAAAATGTACTTCCACAGATGGGCTAGACATGAAAAGGTGGTCTGGCCGGGACGGACATCCGTCCTCGTCGACAGGTGCGTCCTGCCAGAGGTCAACTTACGATTAGCTCAGTTTCACTCCACTTCATCGCTCTCGTTTGTCTTCTCTTCATCTCCTCCGCCGCTGCCCCCTCCCCCCCCCCACCCTCTGTCTGGTAGCCCTTGGCAGCTGTGGCAGATTTTACCCTGTCCTGCCTAAAGTACCCTGGAGTACACTTACGCTACTGCTCTGCCTTTTGTACAGTGAATATTCTTAATGAGCTGCTGCAGAGCAGTTTTATTGCAGGAGTTAATCACAGGCGATGATGCCGGTGTTTTTCCATTTTGGTTCGGCGGGCTGGGACTGAGAGGACTCTGCCGTAGCAGAGGGGGAGTTATCCAGAAGTGTTTGCTGAAATGAGTGGAGGACACATCCTGGAAAATGAATGAAAACGAGGAGGCCATAAAGAAGACGGATCAGGCTCAGGCGGCGGGGAAAGGACGGCGATAGTGAGGCAACAGGAGTTACTGCCTGTCCTCATCAGTGTAAAAGAGAGTGCAGAGAGGGAGGTTTAATTGTGAGAGGATCTGTCTTCCCATGGTCGTAATCATTATACGCAGTGGCATTCAGTGTGACTGTGCGGGTTTCTGAGAGATGATAATGGCCGCGCTCATTATTCATGCTGCGGTGCACAAGTTTGCTGGAGGTGGAGTTGGAGGATAAAACAAAGTGACAAATGTACCTGATGGTGGTGTAGTATGCAGAAATCCTGCATCTAATAAAGCATAATGCAATATTCAGATCAATTATACATGGGGTTTTGCTGTAGTTTCAGCATGGCAATACGCAGTATTGTGTTGTTATTGATCACCACATGGAAAATTGATGTTAAATACATATGAAGTGATCCGTGTGGAATATAAAAATAACATCAGTGAAGATTAAATAAATAATAATGGTGTTAAAAACAGAGCATGTGGGTGTTATCGCTCTCACTTCCTGTTGGAGAGTCACATGCAGTAGTGCTTCAGGTCTCTTTAACGCTTAAAGGACTGATAACACGTCAGATATTAAACCCAATAAGATACCTTATAATAAAAGACCTGGCATCCCTCAACCGTGAAGAACGAAGCTTTGGTATCTGTCGGCGACAGACTCACGCTAACAGAGTTAGTCAGAACTCGTTCAAGCCTCCCGGAGGGAGGCAGGAGGACGGTCCAGAGCTGAGCTGCCTGTCTTGACCAGGTTATTGAGTTTGGTTGTTTTTTTGGTCCTGTGTGCTCCGGTGTGGAGACTAGAAAAGTCTTGTCCTCGACCTTTCCAGCCAGCGAAGACGACTTTGGCCTTTTCCATACCAATGTGTAGGTGAGGGGACGCACGGTTCTGGTCGTGGTGGGTTTCCAGTCCATAAATGTGAAAGTCTAATTCAATGCAGCACAGTCGTGCTCCCGTGACCTTTTCTCTGTTGCACGCATCATAAAAAACTTAAGGCCAACTTAAAATTAGCAGTATTAGTAGTATTATTACTTTCTTCATGAGATAAACTGGGAAATTGGATGCAAAAAATCATCATCTCATTTCTCTGCTGATGACCTTGACGATAATCAGCGCTATGCGACCTGTTGGTGCGTGCAGAGGAACGTTTGATAAATGTTGATCAAAGATTCCTTTTGATCACGAATGTCATCCAGGCAGCAGCTCAAACCCCTTCATTTCATGTTTCCTAGATTCGCTTAATTTTTGGGGGGGATGTTTAAATTTGGGCGCTGATTGAATATGTCACAATCAAACCTCAACTTTTCCGTGTTTTTGGACTGACCTAAAGTGAGGCATTAATGAATTCTTACCCTAGAAGTCATTGTGACCTTAAGAAATTGAAATAGTGTTGTATTTCTATGCCAAATAAACATGCAACATCTGAGACTTTATATCGCGACTTCAGCTCACGTATTATACATGATCAGTAGAGGCTCACGCCTGGGTCCCACCGAGCACAGGGGTGAAACTGCTGCACCATGGCAGTGGAGGTTCTAATCAGCGAGGGCAATCCTGCCAGGGACACCGCGGCGCATTTTGGAAAGATGCTTGGCAGGTTCAAGGTTCAGGTTCACACTCAACGAGAACAGGGAAAATGGTTCTTGTTCTCGAAGAGGAACTGGAACCAAGCCAGTCCAGAACTCCCAGAAGCCCTCACAGGCCCCTGGATGTCGCCACATCAGGAGAACAAGTTGAAAACACTTGTGTGGAAACATCATATAGTTTCATATCTGTTTTGTTATTTAGTTCCTGTTTTATTTTGAAACCTGTCTTTGTTTCAGTTACGTCTTGACTTCCCTTGTTCTTATCTGTCCTGATTGTTTGCACCTGTGTCTCGTCAACCGTTCTGGTTATATCTTGTCTTATATCTTGGCTTATATCACATCTTGGTATGCAAGCACAAGATCGGTCAGCCGTTCTTTCCATTCATGTGACACCTCACATCCTTCAATGTCAACATCATTCAATCCACTAACTTCAAGTCACTGAGATGGAGTAGGATTTGTGTCCGAGGGAGAGGCATGGTCAGAGTTGAAGCGGTTAAGGCACAGCCTGTACAGTTTGCAGTGAGCATGGGTCGTGTGGTCCCCAGAACTGCACACGACGGTACGGAGTGTGGCTGATTGCGGGGGACGGTAGGGTTGTTTCTGGGCTGGTGGGTTACCTGCTGGGTGAGGATTACCATCCCTCCAGGTTTTAGCATTAAACAAGGATAAAACCTTGTCAAACATCGCTATAACCTGTGTCACACCAGGCTCGGTGGCTGGCTGAACAATGGCAGCAGGAAGCGGATCAGAGGCAGATGGGAACAAGGGAAGTCAAGACGTAACTGAAACAAAGACACAGGTTTCAAAATAAAACAGGAACTAAATAGCAAAACTGTGACATAAGTACAAAAACATGACCTGAAACATGGAGGGAAAGAACAGTTTGGACCAGCATGAAGCAAGGGAAAGACGAGACGAGATACATGCACGGAAGGGTTGACACAGGTGCATACACAGGTGCACACAGGTGCAGACACAGGTGCAGACAATCAGAACAGATGGGAACAAGGGAAGTCAAGACATAACTGAAACACACACACAGGTTTCAAAATAAAACAGGAACTAAATAACAAAACTGGATGAGTATGAATCAATGAAGTTTCAAACATAACTGATACTAATAATAAGTTCATGTTAATGTTATAAAGAATTACTCACCAACTAGAGAGTTTAATAACAAGCTCCAGTGACGTAACCTACACACTCATGCTGCACCTGCACCTGCAGCGGTTCCTGAGCCCTCCGCCTCCTCGTTGCCATCTGTCCTCTTGTGTGCAGCTCGCGGTGGCCCTGCCAGGTCACGCGCTTCACCCTGACCTGCTAATGGAGCCCGCACATGCAGGCCGCTCTCCACCGCCAGCTAGCCATTAATATGGGCCCCTCTCAGGAGCCCCCACCCACCTGCCAAACAGGCTGACCATTTGTCTTCACTAGTGAGCTGCTGAAAGGCCTACGTATGATCTCCTCTGCGGCGGATAGTTCCGGAGGCCCGGAGCGGGCTCTTATTAGCTGGGTTTCATTCACCTGAAGAGGAGATGCTGATGTGTAGCTGCAGCGTTACACAAGGCAACAGCTGTGTGTTGCATGTGCTTGACCGCACAACGGAGCAACGTGCAGCTTAAAATGTACAAGTTTGGAAAAATTGACAGAATTATAATGGTTTCTACCCTTTTAGGGAAACAAGAGGCCTCTGTGATTGCTTCACTTGTCTCTGATTTTGAGGGCTCTTCTGAGCTCTAATATCAGCCTTTAATAATGCCATGCCTTTGCAAAGTGATGGGCCCGGATTTAAATCATGTATAGCAGAAGTGCTGCTGAGATGCAGAGTCGGAGCACAATAATTTCCTAAATATTATGTTTTACAAGCTAGAGGGTACTTTAATTATGAATTGCAAGTGCTTGAAACCTTGATTTGATCATGTTCAGACTCTGGTCTCCAATGTATTTCATTCTACAGAGAGAAAAAAAAAACCTCAACGGTAGCTGGAAGAAAAGAAAATGAAAAAACATCCTCCTACACCCACACAACAAAAGCCTCTGAATTCTGGCTTGTGGCCTGAAGGGAAATAGAAGTGCTTTACTTGAGCTTTTTTTGGCCAAATGAAGGAAAGCTGCAAAATGTACAACTTTCACCGAGACGAGCACACAATGCTCAGCGACCCAGTAGGTCAGGGAGCCTTGCATCATTTATTTATCTATTTATCTTGAGCAGTTTTCTTTCTTTTTTTTTTTGTTGCTCTGGTGGCCCTCCTCCAGCTACGCGGTCTTTGTTCCAGCATCAGCCAGGACAGAAGGTGGGGGGGTATAGGCCTGCCAGGTTTGCTGTAAACGCAAAGACATCACTGCAGTTAACTCAAAAAGACTTGATTTATACAGGAGAGGTAGACAAACGGATGCAGACAGAAGTGGTAAAGGTATGCACTTTCTTCACTCAAGCAGAAATGTACTGTAGATTAGGGGTGCAACCATCAGTCGACGTTGTAAATTAATAATAAAGATAGTCGCCAATGAACTTAATTGTCGACTTTTGTCAGAAAAAGAAAATTCAATTGAGTGAGGCATCGCTAAACCTCCTATCTCTGCTGAGAATAGCATACGCTCAATAGCGTTCCGCTGCTATTGTCACCGCTCGTGTTTTTCAACAGGCGTCATCCTTCAATTCTTAACGTTGGTGAGACTTATTTTTAATTAGCAAATAATTTTCACAACCTCATTCAAAATTTAAAAGGTGAGAGCTAAATAAGAGCCATTTAATAATTGTGAAAGTCATAATCCGATTAGTCGACTAATCGTTTCAATAGTCGATGACTACTATCAGAATAGTTAATTGCAGCCCCGGGTCTGACGGGACTAAAGCAATGTTTCAACTTCTTAGCCAAGTTGAAGTGAACAAGTATGGGTTCTGAAACAAACTTAATGTGTCAGAGTAAAAATCACAATGTGAAAGCATTCAATACAAGCAGAGCTGCTTTGCATGATTCATAGTTCCAGTTGCAGACTAAGTGCTACATCAATTATGATCAATATGAAAAGAGAATCATGTAAGGGACTAAAGGACTAATTTTCGGAGTTAGGAGGTATTCTCTTCAAGAGTTAGTTGAAGCAGAGAGAGAGAGATATGCTCCTGCTCTGATGGATACTGCTGGCACCACAGATGTAAACAGTCTGATTACCTTGTGCGCCGGGTAGCAGTGCCAGCTGCTGTTTCTTCGGGGACTGTAATGATCGAACAAGAGTGTAAGCCTCAAGGATCGAGTTTAAATAACTGGCTGCAGACCCAGAAGATCAGCTTGTAGGCATTCATTAGTAATTAACTGTATTCGGGGAGTCGGGGGTACCCAGTGGAGATATGACGAGTAACGTTGTGAGCCATATTAGGCTGGTTGAACACCAACCACTGCTTTCTGGACCATCTGGAGAAGTTCAGTTGGACATTAGCATCGTTCTGGATAGACTGGTCTACTGGGATCACCAACAGTTCAGACTTGGAGACTATAGCTGAGAGACGACCTGAGACCTTGGTGTATTGCTGCCTATGCACATATTGTGTAATCTGATAGATTATTGTCTGTTGGCAGTGAATCACGTATGTTGAAGTAAAACCAAGAACAAGCTGGCCCTAATGAGGTCACTTGACGAGCTTAAATGTTTTGGTCAGTCATGTCGCCCGTAGTGGAAGGAAATGCTTTCAAGCTTGTTTGTTTGGCGGCGCTTTCCCTCTCCTTCTCCGTCTTTGTTGTCAGTGTGTAGTCCAGCTGCAGGTCATGTCCACTTGGATGACCAACAGTTTCAAAGGGCAATTTTTGGTACAGACTAGGGCTGTTCGATTTTGCCCAAAAATAAAATCTCGATTTTTTTTTTCTCAAAATCCGATTTTCGATTACGATTACGATTATTTTGTGAATTGACAAAAGGCAAAGAAATGATTTCAAATATGCTGTTTTTTTATTGGAAATTTGCCCCTTTGGGCTTTAAGTGCAAACTTTGCTCTTATTAAACAAAAAATTAATGAATAAAGTGCAAAAAGTTTTAAAAAATATAATAAAATATAAAGTTTTATCTCTGAAAAAAAAAATCAGCAAATCAGCACTTGCAAACATACAGTAAGTTATATTTCCAATTAAATAAAACAAAACATTTTCTAATTAAACTAAACTGGGTCTTTGCATGCTAAATAATAATGCAACCCATGAAGGAGGTAGAGGTGTGTAATGTCACTCATTACATTTGCTATTCACATTTGCAATTTTTTTGCAAGGAACACGAGCCGGTCTACCGCATCTGGCTTGAGGGATGCCCGGGGGCATGTTACAACGCCCCCTCCTACACTAAAGAGCCTCTCTGATGGGGCACTTGTCGCAGGTATTGAGAGGTATTTCCATCAATCATTAATATGGTATCAATCATTAATATGTGTGCAGACAAGGTAAAAAAAAATTAAAAAAAATTAAAAAATCAATTTTACGATTTTCACGTTTTAACATCGTTCTAATTACATAATCGCGATTACGATTTAAAATCGATTAACCGAACAGCCCTAGTACAGACACAGTCATAGGCTATTGTAAAATTGTTTTTAATCTATTTTTATGTCAAATTGATTCATATTATTTCTATCTAGCTACTGATTTTGTGGTGAAATCAGTAGCCAGACTCTTCTCCTCCATTGTTGGTGGAATAACTTACCAAACTCTGTCTGATCTGCAGGGTTCAGCTCTTAGCATGACTCAGCACTTAGAAAGCTGCATTTATACCAAGATGATATTATGGTGGTGAGTTTGAGACCTAGTTTTGCTGAATAAAGGGACTGTTGTGTTGGGGGAAAAAGAGAAGAAAATCCTTTAGCGCTGGCATGGCAGCATCTGTGTCCAACTGGCCTCTCAGAAGTCTGACCAGCACTGATCCAGCTGCACCTTCCTATGTATAGGAGTAGACGTAGTATAATCTTTCACATTTTATTTGCAAGAGCTTCATGACATACTTTAAAGGAAATACAGTCATTTGTGTTGAAAACATGTTCTTATCTTTGTTGTGCCTTCCACGTATTTCCTGCATTCAAACTGCAAAGGACACAAGCATTGGTAGTCAGGGGAACGACGCCATCACTGATCCCATGAACGCCTCGATGGAGCGCAGTGACAGGAAATAGGCTGAAAATAATAACCGATAACTCCGCAGGTCTGAGTAAAAAGTACAGAAGTCAAAAATGTATTTAACAGAAGCAAAAAGCTGACAGAGAGATGTCTGAAAACTGGACTTAAATACAGCAGCTAAGTGGTTCTGCTTCATCACTTCCCGCCGCCGAATGCAGACGGAGAAGACCAACAGAGCGGGCTTCACGCTGACTCGTCAGTATAAATGTTCATGGTCATGTTATGTAATCCGTGAGGAAATTACAGCAGCAGATGATGAGGCTTCAAAGTGGCGTTATGCAACACTTGGAGCACCTCAGTCGTAAAGGCCACCGTGTTCACAGCTAACCAGCAGGGAGACGGGGCATGTGTCGCCACGGTTACCGCTGCACTGGGGGAGCATCAGACCAGACATGGACCTCCGACGACTTTGGCTCCTGAAAGCGGCGGAGATGCAGACAGATGACTGGTTGTCTTGATTATTATTGTTATTTATTATTATTAATCTCTCAGAGAACAGAGCAAGTGAGAATAAACAAGAAAAGTTTTAAACTTATAGCTCTTCATTTACGTAAAATTGTGTGGAGAGTACAGTCGAGCCCTTTGTGACTCCATTTATGTGAGTGTTTTATTTCAAACTGCAGAAGAAGTAGCTGGAGTTATCGCAGCCCAGCGGGCCACATAATGCACAGTATCAATCTCCCGATGAAGACCACCATCAGTTAATTTGATGACTACAGACAGACCATCAGACCATCAGTTGATTTGATGGCGGATAGCAGAGAAGAGTTATGAACGGATGAGTCAGCAGGGTTGTTGTTCTGCGCCTCTGACTCAACACAGTCGGCTTTTCCGTCCTGTTTTTTTCTGTATTCACATTAATGCTGTTCCTGTTTTACTAAAGGTTGTGCAATGTCTAGATAAAAACAGAGAAGGTCATAAACTTCTTCTTCAGACTAACACAACCCCCATAACCCGCCCTGTTTCCCACCGGATACTCAGGTCTTTGTAGTGAAAACTACTAAGCCAGACGGTTCAGAGCTTCAAACTTTTTCACTTTGCTTTGGTCCATTTTAAAGGAGTTTTGTTCCAGGTCACATTCACGTATAGCTTTTTTGTTTGTTAGAGCTTTAATCGGGTATCTGCGGCCATCGGAGCCAAAAATGTGCTGACCAGGGGTCTGAGACGGTGACGGTCTCCAGGTCCAGGCGTAAATGCTGAGAACTTCATAGTCTTGGAATAATTTGCTCAGGACCATTAATCTGAAACTGGTTTACAATTTGAAGACAAAAAAAAGGTCAAGTTGGGGTGCACGGTGGCGCAGCTGGTAGTGCAGCCGTCTCACAGCAAGAAGGTCCTGGGTTCAATTCCTGCTGGGGACACTGTGGGCGTGTTAAGTTCCCCCATGACTTCAGCGCCCACACCCTGGGTGGGGTTGGAGAAAGGGCCTTTCTGTGTGGAGTTTGCATGTTCTCCCCGTGTTCCCTTGGGTAGCTAATGGGAGCTACCCTCACAAAAAACATGCACACAGTCCTGGGCTGTACATGCCCCCTCTGGCCAGCAGGGGCACCAGATGGGGTGGGGAGGATCCGGCCGGAATAACGTGTTCCTTCCACGCGCTACGTCCGGCCAGAGAAGCCCCCACCCTGTCTGGTGAAAAGAAGCGGCTGCTCACTCCTCAGGAGTTAAGGAGGAGACCTGAGCTCAGTGTGGGCTCTCCCGGGGTTGGTAGAGAGTGAGCAATGACCAGGACTGACTTACAGTAGGTAGGAGCAATTATAAAAATGTGGGAAAAAAAATCGGGATAAAAATATTTTATGAAAAAAAAAAGCAAGCAAGGCTCCAACCTTTTTTGGGTCGTGCAAAAAAAATAGTAATGATAAATAAAATAAAGAAAGTAAACATGAGGCCTCCTAAAAGGCTGTATGCAGTGATGAAACATGATCTCCTTCTCCTCACCTCTCATTGCAATATATAAATTACCAATTCTAACTCTAATAATCTTTCCTGGCATTATCATGATATATTTTTTATTGGTGTATTATTATATTAAGTTATGAAATCTCATGGGATGTTAAACTATAGTATTATTATATTGTTATAAATTATAGTATGGTGATATCATTTTGTTATATGTTATAATATTATAAAAATTATTATGTTATATTAGGATATTACTTTATTATTATGCTATATTTATATTATATCGTGCTACACCACTCTATATGATAATTATTTATTTGTTTACTTATTTATTCTCAAATTAATATTCTTAATTTATGTATCTACTTTCATCATCTTATTTACACGCACACACACGCACACACACACACACACACACACACACACACACACCTAGATACATATCATTGTAACTGATGTCGTCTTTTGTCGCTGTTTGCACTGTATGTTAATAAATAAAAAACTTTTAAAAAATTTAAAAAAAGGTTGTGATGACGCGAAACATACCGAAGTGAAAACAGATAAATGGCCTCACACAAAATAAATGAGATAAATGGCCTTGGATGAAAGGTCCAAGCATTTCGCTTCCTGGTCTGGACCCGTCTCCCGGCTGAAGAGGCACAGACGCATCTTTTCTAGAAACATAAAACAGCAACGTTTTCACTCTGGTGACTGGCTGGCACATGATTCACGTTCACCTGGAACAGACTGAGTGTTAGAAAACAACCTTTGCAGCATTACAATCCTGCAGATGAGGCTGTCGGGTAGCAGCCGAGGCTGAAACGCATCAGTGCCGCTGGTGCAGATGGGTCACGTTCGTTTTCACTCTGTAAATGTGATTTCTTCTTTGTGTAGGCATATTTTATCTTTTGATTCTATCAAATCCTTATCTGAACAGCTCATTCAGGATGAAATCCCTTTTTTCCACAAACCCTTTAGTGCTCTTTTGCCTCCCAGTCTTATTTGTGGTTTCATTATTGTGTACGTGACTTACATTAATGTGATCGCAGTCTTTTCAGGATGCTGATTTTCGCTCTCATTGAGTTCGCGCATCCTTCAATATCTCTTGCAAACATATTTGTATTCTCAGCGAGAGGCTTTGTTTTTTGTTTTGTTTTTTTATTTCAGATGAAGGCAGCCCAGGTTTTAAAATTGCTTTCATTAGATGCCGCAGTGCTGTGAGGACCAGCGTGAGTTTAGTCGAGGTGAGATGGGCCGTAAGAACGGTAAATCAGGTGGCTGCTTGAATGACAACTTCTTGTTTCAGAAGGTCCTGCAGGATGCAAACATTAAGGTTCTCATCAACCCTGTCAACATAGTGGCTTACTCCAGAAATGTAAATCCCTGAGATGCCTGTGTGTCGCCAGAAGAACTGAAACCAGCAAATATAAAACGGTATCGGCGGTTTGATCTGCTTTGCCGCCCGGTTTTCTGCCTCTCCTGTCTCCATTATGCTGATTCTCTGAGATCATGCGCGCTCGGAGTAAACATAAGGCCGCCGTGTCATATTTGCTCGCGGTAATCCCGGGGGGGTGGGGGGCATCTCACAAGTCTATTACCACAAGATGAGGAATGTAAACTTTGATCGGGGACCAAAACAACATGAATCACAGCAGTTTTTACTGAGAACTGGATGTGCATTTGCAGCTAAATGGCGTTAATGTTTGCGCTCGGGGCAAAAAAACAGTACATCGCTATTTTAAGCCTCTGATGAGACTCAGAAATGTCATTCTGCTGAAGTGATAGCGTGGGCAGGGTCCCTGCAGACAAGCCAAGGTCCCTTCAACTTTGTATGTGTACAAAAAGCGTATAAAAAGTGTGTACAAGTCGAAATAATAACTATCACTGGATGAGTTCATGCTCTGCTTTGAACCGGCGGCCACGAGCGCCCCTCCTCCTGCATCTATAAGGTCCTTTTATACAGACTTATAGTTATTAAGATTTTTGTGCACTTTTTGTTCACATACAAAGTTAGAACAATCTTGCTTTGTCTCTCAGGACCTCACTCCGTCGCTTAAGTAGAATGACATTTTTGAGTCTTGTCAGAAGACTAAGATAGCAATTTTATTTTGATGTAGCTCCTTTGTGAACTTTAATTGCCATTTTGCTTCACACACATCTTCGGTTTCAGCTCAAAACTGCTTCAAATGACATTGTTTTGGTCCCTAACGAAGGTCTACCGTCTCCACCTTCCAGTAACAGCTGTGAGGCCGACTTAACTCTGGAAAGCTGCTCTAATAAATGCTCTCGTTTCTATTACAGCTGGAGAATATTGCTGAGGAAATCCCAACAGCAGGTCATTAGAGGGATGCTTTTTTTCAGCTATTAGAAACAAGGATGCTGCACACTGCGTCCCGCGCCGCTGGTTTTCCGTCTTTTAATTGTGGTTAAAAATGATCAAATTCACTGCAATCGTGCACAACTATTTAAATCTAAACGTTTGCTGGAAAGATGCAATCTCCAGCCACGGTTTCCCTGGATTTCATAGCAACGTCGAGATAAATGCCAATCTATGATTAACCCAATCCATAATATTTGTCGGTTGGCTCTTAATCGGACGACTTGCATGCACCACCATCCCCTCTCTGTTGCATGTACCAGACAAAAGAGCACGGGGTCCAGCTTTGATGTTTGGCTGGCCCTCCTCCAGGCTTTCATACACTCGTCTGCCCGTGAACCGACAGTGTTCTTGTCATATTGTATCTGACAGCCTCTCTCTGCCTCCTCGGGGATAACATATTGTAGCCTGGCTGCTGTGCCTTTGGATGTAGCCCCTACACTCAGAATATAACTGATGTTCAAACAACATGCACACACATTGTACACGGCGGCTACGCGCCGTGAGCTAATACACTCTTCACTCCGGGTTCCTGTGCAGGTCTTCTATTTATCAAGCTGCAGAGAAAAATGCGCGTCTTTGCTTTCTCCTCATCTGTTTGTCGAATGCCGCGGCATGATCATCAGTCCTGGCGAGATAGCGCGCGGAGTGATGCAGAAAATATATTGAAATATGTTAGATTGATAGAGATGTTGGAAAGGGGGGAGAAACAGCCCAGAATCCCATTTCACATTTTCCTATTTATTGTCAGAGGTGTTGTGTTTTGGGGCTAGACATGCTGCAGCAACTTTCAAGATTGCATTCAACGTTTCCTCCGGTGTTTATTCATATCGTATGGAAAAAAGGAGACGTATTTTGGTTTGTGTTTTGCTTGTCCTTGTGCTGCCATTGTTTATTAAAGTTTTCTTTTGTCAGCTGGCTTCAGCCGGCATATGCCCCCCCCCCTCCTCTCCACTACCACCCGCCTTTGCTTCAGTCTGACACCCAGAGTGATGGTGGCCTCTTCTGCTGTCACTTTAAACACAATGTACGCCGATGCCTTATTTGAAGTTCTGTCATTGCCAGCCTTTGAACTACCACTTGTGTTTTATCCTGCGTGCCGCTTGTCTCCGGAGTCTTGTCTGGTGTGAAATTGTCTGAGCCATAGGCCACGATTCAGCTCGGCGTTTCTCGCGGTAATTAATGCAGACGGGCCCCGACATGGACTTGACACATGCTCCGTCTCCAAACGCTAATGCTCCTGAGCCGTTTTGGATCTTTTTGTTTGTGTTGTTCTCGTTTAAAGATGTGTCGGGCTGCAGCCCGGCTACATGCCCGCTAAACAGGGAATGGATGTCTCATTTGAGCTGTCCTTCAATTTCAAGTATCAGCAGGAAGCATGAAGTGTGCTGATGATACTGTAAGACCTTTTTTTCTTGAAGAGTTTCAATCTGAATCTGCAATGTTACTATCAAATAGAAAAATGTCTAAAAGAAATAAATAGAGGAAAAAGCTGATGTAATACTACGACGGAGTATTAGGGCCAAACAAAAAAACAAAAAAAGGAAATTACGAGAATAAAGTCATAATGTAATGAGAATAAAGTCGTAAAATTACGAGAATAAAGTCATAATATTACGAGAATAAAGTCGTAGAATTACGAGAATAAAGTCATAATATTACGAGAATAAAGTCGTAAAATTACGAGAATAGTGTCATAATATTACGAGAATAAAGTCGTAATATATTATAAATATATAAATATAACTTCACAAGATGCTCAATATTCCTCATTTTAACACAGGGAGAAGAAGCTCTTCCTGTTAGAGTTCTCATAAATTATATTCTCATAATATTACGACTTTATTCTCGCAACATTACGACTTTATTCTCGTAATGTTACGACTTTATTCTCGTAATTTTACGACTTTATTCTCATAATATTACGACTTTATTCTATTACGACTTTATTCTCGCAACATTACGACTTTATTCTCGTAATTTTACGACTTTATTCTCGTAATATTACGACTTTATTCACATAATATTACGACTTTATTCTATTACGACTTTATTCTCGCAACATTACGACTTTATTCTCGTAATTTTACGACTTTATTCTCGTAATATTACGACTTTATTCTATTACGACTTTATCCTCGCAACATTACGACTTTATTCTCGTAATTTTACGACTTTATTCTCATTATATTATGACTTTATTCTCGTAATTTCCAATTTTTTTTGTCTTAGTTTGACCCTAATACTCCGTCGTATAATACAGTACAATACAAAATAAAGAAAATGTATTTTTTACTACTAAAGGCGTGTTTCCATTAGCAGTTCCAGGTAGTTTTTTCCGAGGGGGGGGAGTCGTTGGCACGCGTCTCCATTACCATGAACGGCCCTGTGGCCTTCAGGAACCTTTACGGGGCGAAAAACGTCCCTGTAGTAGGAGAGGTACCCATGTTGGCCAACAGGAACCTCCTGGCGGGGGCGGCTACTAATCAGGATTTATAAATCACATTCAGCATTCTGCCGTGAACAGAAGTCATGTGACCACAACTCATTTGAACCATTTAGACCAGAAACATTTTGCAGCTGGAGATTACAAGAAAAACAGTAGATGGACCGGCGCAGGTTCAGGTCTTCTAGCATCCCGCATTTACGCGTTTTCTTCTTCTCTTTATTCTTTTGCTGCATTTTTCTTTTTCGTCTCCTCGTATGCAGCTGGCCGTTTGCAAACAGCAAAACCTGCGTGTTGCCGCCACCTGGTGGTCGGCTGTGGTATTTGTTCACTCAAAGGTTCTCGTGTGGCGCTACAGTGCGATGGAAACCCGCCGGCTGAAGAGGCCGAGGAGACGGTCGGTTCCTGTCTGGAGGGTTTATCCTGAACTCCAGCTGGTGGAAACGCGCCTTAAGTCAGCATTTACAATGTACATGGCATGCTTTTCTGTGGTTTTGGTCTCGTCTAAAGTGTTGCAACAATGAATTTGCACCTTCAAGCTCACAAAAAGAGAATTTAGAAGTGTTTTTTTGTATATACGGAAAATAAACATGCTGTAATCAAGTCCCACAAACTCTACGGTGCTTCATGATGCCGCAGGACCAGCAGAAATAGCCGGTGTAGTTTTGAGATATAAACGGACGCACAGCTCACGGAAAAAGCCAAAGTTTTCAGCAGCACACCATGGAGCAAGTGACCATGTTCACTTTCGTATGAACTATTTTGTTCTGTTTTCTGTAAATGTAGATTGGGTTCTGATGATGCAGACAGGCAGGTTTCTGCTGCTGCCTTAGTGTCGCAGTTTGTCCGGTTGATGACTTTCATACTGCAGAAACAGTTGTGACTCGATTCTGTTCGGCGGGATGTCTGGACATGACATGGTTCAAAACAGAAGTAATCTCTCAACTTGTAGCTTGATTGTTACTCTGGCTGGTCATCATAATTCACTTCAAGGAAATTCTCTCTTCTAAAGCGGTTATGGAACCCTCCTCATTCACAGCCATGCAAGAGTCCAAAGGCCACTACAAAACAAAACAAGATGGCTAGAGAATGACTCATAACACCGTGGATCAACAAATTACTGTAAAACTGACAGAAGTCATTTATCAGAGTTCCTACTCCACCATTTTGACCTTTGCTGGTCTGGTTGTCGCTTTGTACACATCACATGCTCCGTTCCTTCAGTTGATTGTCGTCTTATCCAATGATTCCCAGAGGCCGTCTCCTCTGACTCCTTTGGTGCTCACTCCTGAAGTTAGATCCAGAGGAGTCAAATCAATTATTTATATCAAAGACGAAAAGAATTGGGATGGCTATCCATCCTTTTTGGCCCTCACAGAAAGCTTTAAGAATTTTTTTTTTTTTCTCCCTTGTCTGCACACATATTAATGATTGATACCATGACGGTAGAAACCAAAAGTATATATATGTGCATTATTACTATATTTAATATATATACATATATATACGCATACATATGCGTACACATACATAAATATACACATACAAACCCAGTGATTTTTTTTTTTTTTTTTTTTTTGGGGGGGGGGGGGCTTTAAGATTTTTGATGAATGAAAACAAAACTACAGAAATTCAACCAAGAAGACTCAAGACAACATCACTTCATTTAGGGAAGCAGTTTGAGATCATGATAGGTGAAAAGCTAATGCATATGAACAGCTAGATGACACTGTTTTTGTTGGCTTTTCACCACCAGAGCCAGGTTTGTTTGTGTTTGTGTCCTTTGGTTCTGGTCTTCTCCCCAGAACGAAGCATGGAGGAGCACCATTCAGCTTTTAAGCTCCACAGAAAGCATCATGCAAACCACATCGGATTGCCTTGCTGGTGAAATGTTATATATAAATAAACTTGTTTCTTGTACTTTCAGGTTCACCTGTTGATTTTAGCTGATCAACTTCAAATCAAACACAACTTACAATGCTTTATCTTCTTTTTTTAATACATTTAAGCACATTTTACCTTCCATAGATGTGAACAACACAATACTTTCACTCTGCTGAATCCATCCACCCCTTCTTGGGGTAAAAACAAAGCCACGAATTTTGACTGGTAGTGAAAACACCTTTCAAGACGTTTATTTACATGACGGTGTTAAATAAGACAATGCTGTTCCTTTGCAGTTGTATTAGGGCTGGGCGATATGGACCAAAAGTCATATCTCGATATTTTCTAGCTGAATGGCGATACTCGATATATATCGATATTTTTTCTGTGCCATAATTGGGGTTTCCCCCAAAGCATTATAGCATAGCATCTCTGTTAGCTTAATTTTTTCTGAGGCAAACCCTTAAAAAAACAGTCAGTTTTAATACAAAGCCTCGTGCCAAATGTCACACAGGTTCCTTTATTAACAGAGGTCTGCACAATATCAAAATGTATAAAACAAATGAAATAAAAATAAACTGCTTGCATAGATAGAATAAAAATGCTTCTTGAATAAAATAAAACAAATATCCCTTTCCTGAATAACAATTAAATTAAAATACACTGTGCAATTAATACAATGTAGACAGTAACAGGCAGACTTTTCCACTGAGGTTGACAGTTGTGCAAATAACAAAACATTTGTGCAAATCTCAAATAAAACATTCAAGTCAATTTGTCACAAAATAAGCTATATCAAAATCATAAAAAAAAAAATCGATATAAACGATATTGTCTCATACCATATCGCGTATATTAAAAACTCGATATATCGCCCAGCCCTAAGTTGTATAGTCCACAAGTCCTGAGTCCTGCCAGCGCTGTGTAGAAAAATGTTTAGATATTGGGATGAAGAACCTCTATTCAGTCGCCTCTGTGGAAACACGATGTCAGCAGGTGACTGTAGCCCAACATCTGTGATTACCAAGGTGAGGTTTTGCTGGCCCTGTCCTTTCATGAAGCATCATATTTAATTCCTGTAATTTCTAACATCAGAACCTTTTATTTTTCTGACTTGTGACGAAGCGGCCACTAACGTAGACATAAGGGCTGGCGGAGTCCCAGTTCCCAGTTTCCATGACTGCAGATCCTTTTACTGCTCAACTATGGAGAGATTTCTGACAGAAATCCATCCATACTAGACTCTCTTCAATTGAATAAACAAAATTCAAGCCAAGATGTTTTTTTTCTATCATGTCATCATCAAAATGTGACATGTGTTTTTTTTAGGCACGAGACCTCTAGTTTTTTTTTTTACCTGCTGCCAGTAGTTTTACAGCGTTTGTTGTCCACCCAGAAGGGTGTGTGGTCATCCTGAAGGGAGATGTGTATCAATTATCAGCCAACTTTACTTATAAAGAGCTTGAAAAACAGCAGCCGCTGACCATGGTGCTGAACATGTAAATGAAATACTGTGTAAAAAACTATGCAGATCCTCTTTAAACCTGCTTCATCTGTGTTTTACTGTATGTCACTGAAAACATCAAGTTTACATCCATTTTGATCATGAAACAGTTGTGATGTTCACTATAGTTATCACATCACACAAGCCATGTTATCTGCTATATGTGTATACAAGTTTGTATTGATATTTTCTTCCCCTATGCCAATTTAATTATTCATGTATTGTGCTTTTACTATACTTTAGTATATTTTTTTTCTTGCACACAACTACCTTGACTTTGCAATATTTATTACCTTTACTTCAGTAAAGGATGGAAAGCCTGGGCAACAGATGCCTGCCTTCTCCGTGGCTGCCCCTCAAGAAATAATGCAGCAAACACAAGCAGATGCTTTGTAACTAATGTGGTTTTGTTCCTCCGAGACGGCTCTGGGTCTGACGCTCCGATGCCTTCCTACATCAAGCTCATACTCTGAGCGTGAAGCATCCACTCCGGGTTTCACTAGGCTTTGGGCTTTGCTTGTTAGTCTAATAACAGCGGCGGCTGCGGCGGCTGGGACTCGCTGGGACTCGCTGGGACTCGCTGGGACCACCGCGAGGCTCGGGCTGATGACACCAGCCGCATCCTGGGGTGGACTCCACTTGTTTGGAGACGCCCCCGGGGAGAGATTTCTGGTCCCTGCAGTGATGGTACAGCGGCCGTCTCCATAACAACAGAAAAGGCTGCTGGATATTTTATAGTTTTGCAGAATGTGCTCCCCCTGAGCAAACAAGTGATGTGTTCAACCTGCACCGGCTTTTTCTCTCAGCTGCAAAGGTTTTTTTTTGAGAATCCTTATTCAGCCTCGGCTGCTGATTTTATTTGTGCAGCACGTTGTAGGGTAAATGTTCTTTCATCCAAGCTTTGTTGATGGTAAATAAGGAAATTAATTGAATCCCCTGTTATTTTTCGCCAATCTCCTCTGGCCTTATTTCAAATATCCATGCTGTTCACCTCATTCAAACTGTGAAACTTTGTCATTTATGCTCAGTGCGCAGTGTTTACAACCGAGGATGAAACAAGAGAAAGTTCCAAATGCCTCAATTTCACTGCAAACATAAGCAATTAGAAAATCTCTTGCTCTCACTCCTTATCCGTGGATCTCCCTCATTCGTTGTGCCAGCGGGAGATGAATATGTCTTCGATGTCCTTGGATTGGTGTCTTGTAAACACCACAGGCGCTGAGCGCTGTTTACCAGGCCAGCAGCGGGCTGCAGCTCTCGCGCAGTCGGTCCTGCGGGGCCAAACTCACCTTGTTAACCTTTTAATTAGTTGGAGCAGTTAATAGTGCTGCTTCTGCCGCTTCAGCGAGCTGCCCTGACTTCAAGAATCACGCCGATCAATAGGTAAGATTAGGATTGAGGCAGGACAGACAAGGCGAGAGGGAGAAGTTTTGAGGATTTTTGTAGTTAAATTAAATACATTTTCTTTGAATGAACCTGCGGTATGGATGTGAAAATAGACACCCCATACGCGCATATTCAATGGTCCTTTATTCACAATCCTCCCCACTCAAGCTTCTCCCACATTTTCTCTCCTTCCAAAATTAATGTAATCAAAAACCTGAGGGTTTGCTCGGCACATTTTATTGTGCCCTTATAAGCTTTTATCCCCTCCAACCGCTCGCCCCCTGTGCTCATTTCTTTTCTTGTTTTGATTTAAAGATGCAGTGGAAGTACTTAGCATTTAGATGACATGGTGCTGGAGAGGTGTGATGGATCAGCGCCTCTTCAAAGGACCGAATTTTCTTCGAAAGCGCTGGATCCCCGGTCTGCCGGCAGGACAGACAGAGTGACTGATCACAGAACGACAGGCCGGGCGGGCAGCAGAATACCAAGTCAGCTCTGCTGCCGCTGCAGAAAGAGGCCCGCACAGCCGGGGGAAGAGCAGCGGCTGCCGGGAATGCCAATGGGCCGCCCAGACAGCCCGTCTCGCTTTAGCTCCTCTGATTGGCTAAACACACCATTAGCTTTCTGATTATGATTAGCCGAGTCATTATCTACACAAAAGTGGCTCATTCACCAGCATTAAGGGAAGGAGTTTTCTTCCTCTGGTCAAGGGGAAAACTGCGTGATGTTGTGTCCTCTGTAAGACGAATGTATAGGAGCCAAGAAGTTGCACTCACCAAGAAACAAAGTGGATCAACGTTTATCACCCTGCCTCACGGCCGATGTGATAAAAATTTTGGTGCCATTGATTGATGAAAAGAGAGGTCCCTCACTCGTTAATGAAGATAATGATGTGGCCATTACTCGCTCGTATTTTCTGGTTGGGGAGAGCGGCAGCGTCCCCGGAGGTCATAAAAACCGGTTACAGAACAAAATAACCTTCAGCTTCCTCCACCTTCTCCCCTCGCACAGATATAGTTGGAAGAGGTGACATCTGTGTTTTTTATTGGACATATGCTGCTCCGTGTCCAAGACCAATACACCGGGTGAGAGGTGAAGTGAATGTTACTGAACGCTGGTCCTCTTTCTCGCCTGTACTGACCTTCTGCCTCTTTACTCTTCTTTTGCAGCCTTTGCCCAAGGAGCCATCGTAGGATGGAGAAGAAAACAGGAGGTATGACTCTTTTGTGACTCTTTTAGTTTAAAATCTTACTGCTGGTCTACAAAGCACTGAATGGTCTTGGACCCAAATACATGCTGGATCTGTTAGTTCCTATGAAGCTCCCAGACCCCTGAGGTTCATCTGGATCTGGTTTGTTGTGTGTCCCAAGAACTAGAACCAAGCAAGGTGAGGCAGCGTTCAGTTATTCTGCTCCTCACCGGTGGAACAAACTTCCTGTAGACCTGAGGTCTGCTCCAACTGTCAGCTCCTTTAAATCAGGCCTAAAAACATTACTGTTTACTGAAGCTACTCTTAAATTAAATACTTACCTGCTGGACTCTACTGCCCTTCCTTATTAACAACTTTTGCTTTTTGTTATTTTACCTCTTTTCTTATCATTTTTTTTCATTTTATTTGTTATTTTAATTGTGTCTTGCCGCTTTTAATGTTTATGTAAAGCACTTTGAATTACCTTGTGTTGAATTGTGCTATACCAGGGGTCGGCAACCCAAAATGTTGAAAGAGCCATATTGGACCAAAAACACAAAAAACAAATATGTCTGGAGCCGCAAAAAATGAAAAGTCTTGTATGTATAAGCCTTAGAAAGAAGGCAACAAATCCGCATGTATCAATATTAGTTATAACTGGGGGAAGATTTTTTTTTTCATTATGCTCTTCGAGAAAAAAGCCAAAATGTCGAGAAAAAAGTCAAAATTTCGAGAAAAAAGTCGAAATGTCGAGATTAATGTTGAAGTACAATATTGAGAAAAAAGTCGAAATGTCGAGAAAAAAGTCAGAATTTCGTGAAAAAAGTCAAATTTCGAGAAAAAAGTCAAAATGTCGTCATTAAAAAGGAAAAGAAGAAAAAAAGAAAAAAAAAAGGTCAAACATTTTTGAAAAAGCTCCAGGAGCCACTAGGGCGGCGCTAAAGAGCCGCATGCGGCTCTAGAGCCACGGGTTGCCGACCCCTGTGCTATACAAATAAACTTGCCTTGCCTTGTGCTGATGTGCATGCTGAAAACACAACACTAGCTCAAGTATCATGTGACAAAAACCTCTGATGCCATTGGCGGATCTTGCAGAGAAAAAGGAAATAATATCTTTTTAGTAAGATAAAAGCCGTACTTTGAAATCCAAAAGTTTTGAGTGTGCAGAGGTCGTAGTTTGTTGGCAGTGGAATGAATCAGCCGCTGCTGTCTATCCATCAAGTCCTTCCCAGCACCGTGTTCACCACCGAGCTTAACCCCGTAAGCCCCGGGCTGTTCTTCTCAAACCTCAATCTGAAAACATTCTCAGATCTAGTTAGTGGGAGTTCCTCAACTGCACGGCCGAACTGAGCCGCCCTGGGCTCTATGGATAAGAGGTTATTGAGAGAATAATGTCACCGGGCCAGAGATGAATTGAGAAAGCTTTGGCAAAAACCGGTCTTTTTATTTCTTCCTCATCAGAGCCGTGAACCTGAGAATAAATAGCCATCTCATAGCAACCACTGTTTCAGATATGACGGATTTCAGAGAAATGATTCACACAAAATAACACATTAAAGATTCATCCCGCATGAGGGAAAGTCACGATGTAATCATCCACTTTTCGATCCTGGGCTCATGCATCAGTGGGTGGGGCCATATTTACATTTAAACTGTAATTTTAGGCTGAAGAAGTTGCACGGTGCTGGTTTAAGAAAAACTAGATCTAGAAAAATCATTTTTAAATTACCGTACTCTTTGCTAGATTATTCTTATTATCCCCCCCGTCTACATTCACCCAAAAGAAGTTGGAAGTTTTGAGCAGCTCGGCCGTCCTCTCCTGGGTGGCTGACTTCACCTCCAGAAGCATTTTCTTTTCTGTAAAGAACAAGGAAATGCAAGAAACATTAAAGTGAATTCCTCGCCTGAGAACATTGACTGAGCATCTTTAAAGCTTTTATGTTCTGCAAAAACCACAGGCACTGGAATATGCATGCTTTATGTCTCCTAGCCAATATTCTAAGATTGATTTTCCCTCTTCCATGGAGAAAAACAAAATGAATCACGCACAATTACCAAGGGCAGGGAGGAAAGGGGAATTGGGGGCATCATAAATATTTATTTGCCAGCTCTTGGAATTCGTGCAATTCTGTGTGGATTTGCCAACTCATATTTAAGCGTCTGAATGATTTATAGGGGCCGTCCTGGGATGTCACATTTGTCCACTGTCACCTTAAATCACTTTATTAACATTTATGGATTTATACATATAACATAGTTATGGGGGAATTCTGTTATTATCCACCATTTTCTTTTCCTGATTAAGTGATTGGCTACATTTATAAATAAATGCAGTATTTTGAATATTTTCCACATGAAAGGACATTTCTACATCTGCAGAATTTTCCAGTTATGGCGGCAACGATACATTTTGCTTGAACGAGTTAAAATCTCATAAATGTTTGTAAATTAATGTACCCAAGAAGGTTGTAAACACACTTAACACAGTTTTACTTTGAGTTGTTGTTGCTTTTAAATTAAGAGACAGTAAAAGGAACCGAGCGTTACTCAAAGGCTGTTTTTTTAAAGGAGCATTAACGCACATTTTTTTAAGCACCTCAATGACATTATATTGAGATTAATTGACTCTGTCCAACCCTGGTTACTCAAAAATGGACAAATGGCGGAACAAACGAGCCTGGCGGCAGGTTTGAACACGTCCACCTCCGTCAACACAGCCTAGCTGTTGTAGCTTGGATTAGCTCTGCGTAAGCTAGGGATGGGCGGTATGGACTAAAAAATGTATCACAATTATTTCTGGTATTTATCCCGATAATGATTAAAATGAGGATAGAAAAAATACCAATTCAACTCCACCTTTTTAACTATGAATCTATCTCGCTCTCAGATCCGCCATGTTTGTCATCAATGGGAATTTATCTTTCTTTCTTTCTTTCTTTCTTTCTTTCTTTCTTTCTTTCTTTCTTTCTTTCTTTCTTTCTTTCTTTCTTTCTTTCTTTCTTTCTTTCTTTCTTTCTTTCCTTCCTTCCTTCTTTTTTCCCTTCCTTCCTCCTTTCCTCCTGCTCTTTCCTTCCTTCTTCCCTTCCTCTTTTCTCCCTTCCTTCCTCCTTTCCTTGTTTTCTCCCTTCCTTCTCCCCTTTCCTTCCTTCCTTCCTTCCTTCCTTCCTTCCTTCCTTCCTTCCTTCCCCTTTTTTCCCCTTCCTTCCTTCTTTCCTCCTGCTCTCTCCTTCCCTTCCTCTTTTCTCCCTTCCTTCCTTCCTTCCTTCCTTCCTTCCTTCCTTCCTTCCTTCCTTCCTTCCTTCCTTCCTTCCAAAAATCAGCTTTACACAAAAACATCATCAACGGGAATTTATCGTTTTTACCGCGACATGACAAATTCTTATCGTGAGGAATTTTTTTGACGGTACTGTATATCGTGAACGGTAAAATATCGCCCATTCCTAGCGTAAGCCATGATGTTAATGAGCATTTCTTTGATTATTATCAAACTCGTATTTTTCATGTCAATACTAAAGCACTATTTATAACAAGTGCTGAAACAAAGCGCTGAAACAAGACGCTGTTGGAGCTTTGACCAAGACCCGCTAAGACTGTTTAATTAGCCGAGACACAGCTAACTGACTGTGGACCCAGAACGTCATCGTAGCTCGGTCCAAACGGTGGTCCAAGCAGAGTTAACTTGATGACTGTTGCCTAGAAGCTCGGTTAGACAGTCTGGAAGTCTGGAGCCCACATCAACCTAGTCGGGGGCTGACGGAGATGGCAGTGTCTGAGTTGATGTCGGAGGAGAAGGAGAGATTTGTTGATACGATTCGTGATTGCCGAGGGGATGGAAAAAACTGTTGTGGCACAAACTTCCACACTAGCAGAAAAGTTTGAATAACGTTTCTGCTTTAACCCCGTCCAAACATGTATTTTATTTTATTCTGAATGTCAAACACACCACCATGGCTTTTCCACAAAAGATAATCAAACATAAAATAAGCATAAGGCCTGCTCTCCCTGAAAAATATACGCTTCCTGAAAAAGATATGCATTCTCCCTGAATGTTAACCAATGCATATTACATTCGTTCAAGCTTAAGTACAATATTCTTGAAAAAGATAACCACATAACTCTGAAATCACTGCCTTATACTGTCTGTTACTCTATGCAAAATCAAAAATATTAAGAAAAATAAAGTGCAATTCTCAAATAAACACTATTGGTTGTAATGCCATTGCACATAGTATCTAAATATAGAAAATTCACTACTGTTAATGATCTTCGTTTTCGTTCTAGACCTAGCTCTGACATTTCTGTTGTCCCACAAAAGAGAAGTTCTGATTGGATCTTTTGTCCATTCGTCCCTCCCAACATTTTCGTCTTGTTTTTATTCGTTGACTTAAGTGTCACTTATATTTCATCATAGTCTTCGTCATCATATCTGACTTTTTATTTAGTTTCCGTCCGTGAAAAAAGTTTATTGACGAATATTTTTCGTCATAGTCTTCGTCAACGAAATTAACACTGCAAACCGGGAGCCTGTAGAGGCCTCGAGCAGCCAACGAGCTATAGGTATAACAACATAGAGCAAGTTGCAGCAGTCTGTTAGTGCAGTTAACACCATACTAACTTTAAAATAAGAAAAATACCTTGTTAGAGCTTTATCCCCAACTTTTTTCACAACTTTCTTTCTTTCTTTTTTTTGCAGCATCACAACAAAAAGCACAACACCAACGTACCTCTCAGATAGCAAAAGATTTTAAATCAATGTTGAATTATGGCCATATTTCAACCTTGATTCACTCATATTTTGCTATCAGGGCTGTCACTCAAACAAAATGCATCCCTAATTATACATACATTTGTGACTTTTGTGAAGGCTGTAAATGCATTTGTTTCTGCTGCAAAAGGCGCAAATTTCAACATGGAGGTCAATAGACGATTGAGTTGCTATCAAAGCAGCCCCTAGTGGTCATTGTAGGAACTGCATGCATTGCAGTGACAGTTGAACAAACCTGATGAACTTTCTTGGTCTGGAGTCGCTTTGCAGACAGTAAAAAACAAAAAAACACAAAAAGACAGCCAATCTGTAAACGTTTCTGTAGCCAAGCTGATTTCATCATTTACATATATACATATATAAATATCATAATTGTCTTTTTCTGTTTTTCTCTCTGCAGGTTCATTGACATCTATATCCGAAGGAACTGGAGTCAGTTACAACACCAGAACATACACCAACGAGGCTCCCAAACGTTACACAAGTCCCAACCATCAATATGAAAATAATAATAATAATAATAATAATATTAATAATAATAATAAAAGAACCGAGAGTTTCTCCCAAGGCCACACTGAAAGTCCCTTGAACAACACATCTGAAATCTTGAGAAGCATCAAGAGAGCAACACGCTACACCATCAGCATTGAACTTTCACCGCAATTAAATCCACGGTCTCATCATGAAACAACCCCCCCCTGAGGAACAGCTACCAACGGAGTAGGCAGTGGATTACTCATTGAAGTATTTGGCTTTTCTGTGTTTTTGTTTTTTTGTCAGGCGCTTTCTTATCTCCAGGGGGACGGCTCCTTGAAGATTTTTATTTTTTTTTTTGTACCTTTGTGACTTGATTTAAGAGAAGTTCTTTCAAAAGTCAGCCGCTTCATCTTTACTATCACTGCTGTGAAGCTTTCCAGGCTTACAACCCCGCCGACTTTCTTTAATGACAGTTTGCTGCTAAGGACTTTGCCGAGCTTGAGCCAGAACATACAGTCCATCGGATTCTAGTCTTTAACACCTTCTTTTTTTGTTTCTTATTTGACTGGGTGACACTTCACGAGGCTGCGGCCACTAAAATGCCCACGTAGGAGCCCAGGACGGTCAAAGACGAGATTAGGGGAAGTGAGACGACGGTTTCTTCGGTGAACAAGGATCCCGAGAGGGAAATGTGGACATTTTGGATGATTTAGCTCACATCTTGTGTTTCTTTTTCTTTTCTTTAAATTTTAAATGTGGTGCCAACATAGACTAGAAGAGTAGCTTTTGTCAATGAACCTCACCATCTCGTACACACCGCCGGGAGCATTCAGCAGATGTGGACCCCTGGCTCATTTTAATGGGTCTATTTATGTGTGTGTGTGTGTGTGTGTGTGTGTGTGTGTGTGTGTGTGTGTGTGTGTGTGTGTGTGTGTGTGTGTGTGTGTGTGTG
The DNA here is from genome assembly GCF_033807715.1 of Cololabis saira. Taxonomy (NCBI): domain Eukaryota; kingdom Metazoa; phylum Chordata; class Actinopteri; order Beloniformes; family Belonidae; genus Cololabis; species Cololabis saira. The sequence goes on from NC_084598.1 coordinate 32,290,376, forward strand.
TGTGTGTGTGTGTGTGTGTGTGTGTGTGTAAGAGAGAGAGGGAGGGAGAGGGTGCATGTTTGCTCCTAAAGTGTGTGAATATGGGTGTGTATGCTTTTATGTCTCTGTGAGCGTGTGTGTGTGTGTGTGTGTACATCCAGAAATACACTGTGAAATAAGTCATACCCAATGCATTATTCATACTCTTGTATATTTTTGGGACATGCCCAGACCAGAGCGCGCCATCTGGCAAAAAGAAGCATTGGGGATTTTACAGATGTTGGGTTTCACGGGGGGGTGGTGGGGTGATCCTTGGTTCACCTTTGCTTTTCTTTCCTTTACTACCTAGCGATATTAGATATTTATATTGGGTGCTGGGGGGAGGGGGGGTAATACTGAAACTGGGAAAAGACCACAGTATGTCACCTAACTTAAATTCTGTAATTAAACTCAATTCATGTGTGAGTAAATGTATTTCTGAATCTTCATCTAAATTCAATATATTTTGATATGAAATGTTTGGGCCAGATATTTCCAGGATGTGCTACACTTGCTGATTTGATAATAATGATGAATAATGAACTGAACACGTATATACAGTACAGACCAAAAGTTTGGACACAGTTCCCCACTTTTGGTCTGTACTGTATACGTATACCAATATATATATATATATATATATATATATATATATATATATATATATATATATATATATATGTATATATATATATATATATATATATATATATATGTATATATATATATTGTATATATATATATTGTATATATATATATATATATATGTATGTATGTATATATATATATATATATATATATATATATACAGTATATATATGTATATATATATATATATATATATATATATATATATATATATATATATATATATATAAATGTATATATATATATACACACATAGAGTATATATACATATACATAGAGTATATATACAAGTTATGTATTTTATGTTCTGTGGGTTGCATTTTAGGGAAAGGGAGCCACAACAGGGTTTATTCTGTTAACGAAGGATGGACACAATAACACGAACACCTGTCACGCAAAATGAAGCTTGATCCCTGAACCGACACACAAGAGGAGCAGAAAGCGAGAGGATCTAGCGTTTCTCTTTAACATTTCTCTGTCAAACATTATTAACATTATTTTCACAGTGGTAGTTTTTGCCGGGAGACAGCACTGACTCGCATTATAATGTACAAGTGTTACTGTTAATGGGTCTACCCCCCTTTTTTTTTTTTCATTTCTTTGTACAAAAAAAAACGAGAAAAAAACCTGTAAAACTCCATCTCAATGTATGCATTTCAGGATATAAAAAGAGCGTCTGTCCCTGGAAGCTGTGGCACATGTACTTGCTGTGTGTGTGGGTGGGTGGGTGAGAGGAGGGAAGGGGGGGCGTCGTGTTTGTTTTCCAGGTCAGCTATCATCTGTGGAGTGAGAAAAACATCAATTTCCACGCGATCTCATATCTTTGATTTCACACTGCCTTTATTTATCGCTTCTCCGGTTCGCGCCGGCCGTAAATAAATAGCCCCTCTGCTTCGGCTCACGGTCGTTCGAGGGTGCCGCCGCAGTCGCTCTTCTTCTCTGGCAGCTTAGAGCACAATTTCAGGAATGTCCAGGACCTGATAACTGTAAACTCCTGCTGCTGCGTCTAAATGGTCAGGTTCTTGAAAACGTCGCGGTGGAACCTGCAGCGGTTAAAGTATGTGGACCCCATGGGAGCTGACAGATTTTCCTCATTAAATCTTACTAAAAATATCTCTTCTGTCTTTATTGGACACAGCGATCACACGTTCACAGTGCTGGGGACAGAAGTAATTGACCCTTTTGGCGTTAACGGCTGGTTGAACCTACTTTGGCAGCGGTGACCTCGACACTTTTAGTAGTGCTGGATCAGACCTGCACAATGTTTGAAAAACCCTCTTCACAGAACCGCTCCGGCTCAGCTGTACTTGTCGGATGTCTTGCGTGAGCCCCCTCAGGTCATTTCGAGGCATCTGTGCAGGGTTAAGGACCGGGCTCTAAAAGGCAGGATCTCCAGTTGAAAGTGCATTGTGGGGTGATTTCGCTTTTATGTTTAGGGTGATTGTCGTTCTGCATCAGCTAACTTCTTCTAAGCTTCAGCTGAAATTCTCCCATAGAATATTTAATAAACGTGGGAATTTCTTGATTTTTTTTTGCCCTCAATGATGGTAAATGATGGTCCATTAAGACGCAACGCAAGCCCAGATCATGATACACCGTCCACCATGCAGCAGTATTGTTTCCCAACGATTCAGATATTGTAGGATCAGTCCTTGAACTACTTTCACTCTAAAGTTGCAGATCACCAAGGAGTTTATTTGAAGAGTCATCGTGGTCCCTCTGCCACGGACATCCTACCTGTTCGATGGCTTACGTACAACATTAATGACTCGTGAACAGAGATGTTCCAGCGGCAGTGACGTCTGGAAGCCTTTAGCTGTTAATCGCACCATCTTCTGTACCTCATTGAGCGTTCTTCATTGTGCCTTTGGAGCCGTCTCTAGGAAGAGTATCCACAGTACTAAACTGTCGACTGATGCATTCTTTAACGTGTTGAGATTATTTTTTGCATTATTTTCCAGCTATGTGCAGCCTAACCTTGATTTGATCATTTTGATCAACGATTCTCTATAATGTGTCGTCAAAGACGCTCCTTTTTCATCATCCGATGTTTCTTTATGACAAGCAAACTCGATGTGTTTATCTCTCAAAGTAACTGTAAACCACACCTCCAAGGGGTTCACATACCTTTCTTCTTGCCTTTATGTTATCTTCATCTCTCCCACTGAGTCTGTGAGCGCAAAACTGTGGAAAAAGAGTGTTTATAAAATGTGAGAACTATAAATGCATTTGGTTGCAGATGTTTTACCGTGAAGAACACTTAAATATGAAACCAATAAATGTCATTTAATGCATAATTTATCCATCCCTCCATTATCTATACCTACGTCTTCCTGTTCAGGGTCGCAGGCAGGGGGCACCCCGGGTGGGTTCCCAGTCCTTTGCAGAGCCACATATAGATAAACAACAAGACACACGGACCCAAGTCAACTTGAAGTCAACAATCTGCCTGCGGGAGGATATTAAGATTTCTTCTGCATCGTTCCTGAAGAGCAAAGAATATGAAGAAGTTACGGTGTGATGAGAAGGGTCCTGACAAACCATCAGAGTGTGAAAGTCTGTAGAGCGGTCAGCCTCGGAGAGCCCTCTAACTCCTGTTTAAAATCAAAATGTGCAATTAAGCTTGACTATGTTCATCCTGGATTTAGTTCTTTCCAGTAAATTTTACAATAAACAGACCCATAAGATGCTTTCTCTACCGTTACCGACTGACAAATCCTGCAGTCTTGGTGCGGCATGCAGTTGGCGTGTCATGGTAAATAATATCTCCCCAGAGAATGCCTCGACAGCATTCCTGTTGGATGTAAAGCCGAGACTCGTGGGCTCAGCGCTTGCAGCCGAGCCGAGTGTTCCCACTCAACTCCCACTCAGCCAGAGATGTTTCTCCGAACGCAGCTCTGCTGTTACTTCCCTCCACACTTTCAGTGTCTCAGCTCTGTGTTTCTGGATATCGGCTGCTGTCAGGATCAACAAACGGTACGACGGTGTTCCCCTTCCTTGTTATGGCTCCTTCATTTGATATTTTGCAGTATGGCTATAGTACCGGGTCAGGCAGGCCATTGTCCATTGTGACACAGTCTTTCTTGTGAAATGGGCTTGGTAACCCGACCGATCGCGTCCATTTCAGTCAGTACAGAACGTACCGAACCAATCCCAAGGCATGGTGGGCATTCAATCACTGCACACTGTTCACTGCACCCTGTTAAAAAACAACAAGACACATTTAAAATGGTCTTTCCTGAAGCTGCACACAACCAACTATTACTAACTTTGCAATCAAATATCACCCGCTGTGATGCTTGAAATTAATATGCATTTGTGTAATGACATCTAACTGTTGTGAGATGATGGACTTGTGAGTTATAAAGTACATTTGAATATGAATATATTTGCAGATAAGAGCGTCACAGTGATTTACTTTCCTTGCAGAGCCTATTATTTGAATATATGGTAAAGAGTTGGTATTTAGTCATGGAAATGTGTCCAGTGAAAGACGACTAAAAGAATGTGACGTCCCCATTTTTTATTCATTAGTTACAGGTACCAATTTATAAAAAATGAATACCTGGCACCTGATCTGTTGTGCTCTTTGAAGCCTTTTTGGGGAAGATATCTTTTCAGAACCATTAGGGACAGATTAGCACTACAAATCTTCGCCTTTCCTTTTATTTTCTTCTCTATTTTTCCACTGAGTCCTCCCCTTCCTCAATAGGTCCCTGGTCAAGCCTAATGAGACACAAACACACCCCCGAGGGTCACGCTGACTTGCTAAACACAGCATAGTTGAACAGCACCACAGTGAAGCAAATTAGCATTTATGCCCACATAAAAATCCATTTACTGATCCATTAGCTTAGCATAGTGCTAATGAGTTGCCCGTGATGAGTCTCACGAGACTCCGGTTCGCAAGCAAATCGTCATTAAAGGTAGATTCTTACAAGGAAACGGCTTCACGCATGTAAGGAGAGCATCTCGGGGGCTGTAGAGCTCCATCATTCTGTCTGAACTACACTTTTATTGTGTATTGTTAAGTTTTCTTCTCACAGCTAGTTCTTTTTTTTACAGTTTTTTCTCAACAAAATTTCTGTTTACTGTCTGTGAAATTGGGATGCCACAGTGTTGTGTAATCTTTTTACACATATACCTCATACTATTAATAATGAGATGGTTGCATTCAACAACAATAGTGCGTCCCATCTAAGCGTAAGAGCACGCTGGCTGTATTCAAAAGTACAAATACGACCAAACGTTTCAATGAAATGAGCTGAAGAAGGGATTTTAAAGTGGCTCTATTATGCTTTTCTTCTTTTTCTGACATATTTACAATGCTATTATGATAAATTATTATTTTAGTCATAAAAAAGAGGTGAAGTAGATGATGCTGTTGTAATCCTTTGCATAAATTATACAGTTTTCAGGGTGCTCACGATGCTTCCTTCTGGAGAGATTTTTTTAAACATCAGCTCTATGTGATATCATAGGGGGCCGAATTTCCTTGTATGGTCATGTTCTCCAGGTTTATGATTGTGCAGAAAAGATAGGGTGCGATACCCACCTCAGGGGATCTTACTAGTACTTCTTATACGTTGCTTTTGTGTCGAAAATTTCTGAAATTGCTTTTTGGTTGTGATAGTAAGTTGCCGGCTATGGCTCAGAGAATACAGTTTGTTTCACCAAACCAGCAACAGAGGGAACATTGTGTGTACCCGGTTAGTTGAACAAGGTTCAGTCCGCTAATGAATCTGCAGAACCGAAGGGGGAAGTTGGTGCTTTTGCAACGCTAGAAGCTCATGAGTCTGAACTGCAAGTGGTACATAAAGTGCCTATTTGTAACCAGCATGTGCATGTATTTTGGGCCAAATTTGCATGTTCTCTCCTATTAATTATAAGTCTTTATCATTGTAAAAAATAATTACAGCCTTTTGGAGTTGGACTGAGTGCTCTAGGATTGCCAGAGATTGAAATTAAATGGCTAAAAATGGCCACCAGACATTTTATATTACAAACTCTATTCTATTCTATCTTTTTACTTGCTTTCTCTTACCACAAAAAACAAATCTTCAGAGTCAAATTTCTTCCTTTTTTCCTGTGGATGAAAGAATGACAGAAGTTCACACCAGACACACATCACTGAAAGTGAATCACAGATGCAACCAATCTAACTGATGCTCACAGCACGGATGGATCTTGTATGAAGATAAACGCTGATGGAAACGCTGCTACCAAAGTCCAAACCCCCCACTGTGGTGCTCCCACACTGAAAAAGATTCATCTACATTAAAGCGAAGACAGCGAAGGTACAAAATAGTCGTTTTGGTAGAGCTACACAAGCTAATTTATCATCCTCCTGAGGTCAGGCGATGCTCCGTCGGTCGTGAATTTTAATCGAGTTTTTTTTTTTCATGGTTCTTAATAAACTCTATTTTGCTACAAGCATTTATGCAAAAGAGCACAACATACTTCACTTGGCTCATTTAGTGAGTCAAGGAGAAAAGAGGCCGGAGCCAAATCTAACCAATGGAGTCATCAGTTTTCCTGCACGGGACACAGCGAAGTGAAATATCAGTGTCACATGAAAAGACACGGGGGTCACTTATGTGCTCTGACAATCCCTCTTTTAGCAGATGCTGCATATTCTGTAGATACTGCAGAAGAAGAAATTCTTCACTAAGTAAAATGATTCCAATGAGAATTAGCCTTTTAATCGGTTTAATTGTCTTTTAGCTACTTCCCAAACCAAACAGCAGGAAAACAGATTGTTATATTTTTCAATGGACCAAATCCAGTTACAAGTTTCCCCTTTCACCTTTTTCACCTTTTGTGACTTGCTACCAATGTCCGACCACACAGCTGAACATGTGAAGATGACGCCGGCTAACGCCTCAGTGGAGGATTAGCAGTGTCCTTCTGGTTCTGTTGAAGTCAGCATTCAGCACAGCAGCCTGGCTTTTGTTTAAATATAAATGTAACGCTGTAAACTCAAGATATGGCGACTAATAACGAAGATAGCTATAATTAAACTTTCAATGTTGTAAACTGAAGATGAACTTTTTCATTTACTAGAAATCCTCGTCCCAGATTTGTCATGGTCCGAGGTTTGGATTCTCTGTTTCATGTTCAGTTTTTCCATTTTGTTTTAATTCATTTGCTTTGCTTTCATACTACTAGAGAAGTTTATTGCATGTGCTTGAAAAATATATTTCATAAAAAGCACAGTGTATCTGAATTCACAATATAATTTTATTTTTAAACAGTAGCTATTTCTTTTCATTTGGTTTGAATTGAAAGTTTTGATGAGGTAAAAAAGAAAAATCCTTTTGCTACCTGAATAATAAGCATCAGGACAGACAGCACCATAAATCATGATTTAATAGCTTAAATAGAACATTTACTCTGTTTGTTTTGTGTTTATTTAATTACCTTAATTGAAAAATATATTTTTCAAGCAGGATTATACGCCTATATACTCCTGCTTTGTGTTTAGCTCTTAATTTATTAGCATTTGCTTTGTTTGTGTCCCAACCTGTTTGTTTTTTAGCCCCTAAACTAGCTCGGTTGTTTCTTCTTATCAGCAGAGTTCTATCTTAGGTCCAGTCTGCTGTCCAGGTGAATGCCGACATATTATACTCCACCACCTCCATTTCTCCCATGATGGAAAACTGTCCAACTTAATCCTGGCTCTCCTAGAATCCACAATTATCTCCTTTGTCTTGTTCACATTCAAGATGAGATGATTGTCCCCACACCATGCCACTAAACGGTCCACCAGACCATCTGTACTCAGTCTCTGGTCCGTGACTGATAAACCCCACACCTGCAGAGTCATCTGAGTGTTTCTGCAGACGACAAGACGCTGACTTGTACAGGAGGTCTGAGGTGTACAGCGTGAAGAGGAGTGGTGAGAGTATAGTTCCCTCTGGTACTCCTGTGCTGCTGACCACCTGCTCATACACACAACCGTTCAGCTTCACGAACTGCTGTCTGTTTGTCAGGTAGTCAGTAGTCCAGGTGATTGTGGAGGCGTCCAACTGTGTCCTCTGGAGTTTCTTGTGTAGTAATGCAGGTTGGATGCTGTTTAATGTACGGGAGAAATCAAAGAACATGATCCTCACATTGGTGCCTGTCCAGATGGCTGTCAGTCTGTTGAAGCAGGTGGATGATGGCATCTTCACCTCCAACCGTACGGTGATAAGCAAACTGCAGTGGGTCCTGGAAGGTGCTTGTTTGCGTAAGGTGGGACAATAAAAGTTTCTCCAGTACTTTCATGGTGAGACATGTTAGCGCTATGGATCTATAGTCACAAGGAGAAGATGGATGGGGTGTTTTTGGTACTGGAACAAGGCAGGGTGTCCTCCACAGCACTGGAGCCGCCTCCTGGCTCAGGCTGAGGTTGACGAGGTACTGCAGAATCCCACATAGCTGGTCCGGATAGGCTTTGTTAGGTTCCTAAATCATCACAACATTAATAACTTAGAAAAAGACACCAGAGACTGTCAGAAATGATTTTCAATGCCTTCTGCAGAAGGTTGGAGAGAAGTCTTGAGGAGCTTTTAGGGCAACACAACCCTCCTCATAGAGCTCGTCAAACCTCTCCCACTTGCTGCTTCTGCAGGACGCTATTTATTCAGCAAGGGTGACAGGAAAAATACCATATTTGGTCTGTCAATGTATTCACAACAGACGTTGGGGGTAAAAGACACCCAATAGTAAATAGTTGAATGGACAATGGACAGAAACAGATGGTCAAACAGATCAGATGATGGTTGAAAAGTCACACCTTATGACTTTTCAGTTAGTAAGTAACTTATCTGTGGTGTGCAGAGCAACAGACATCCTTTTAGAAATGGTCAAGGGGGTTTTGTTTTCATGAGATGGTCTTAAACCCTTAAAGACAATGAGACGGCTGTCAGTCGACCCCCCTGAGTCTCTCCAAGGAAGTGGCTGCCCTGTTATCTGTTTAGAGCATGTGATGGGGGTCTTGGAACTGATGTGCCTAAAAACAATGGTCCATTTGACCAACGAGGAAGTCAGCAGTTTTAACCTCCTGCGTGTGTCAAAGAATGTCACAAACACAGTCAGCTCTCTGATTTGACTTGATTCTGATTCTCATAAGAACAAACTTAATTCAGACTTTTGATTAATCTGACAGCTTTCTCGACTTTGGGGCTGACCAAATTTGGACCTGTCTCTCCAGTTGCCTCCTCACCTGACTGCTAGAGACAGACAGGAAAGAAGGGGGAGGTGGAGGGGAACCAAGCATCTCCTGATGATACATTTTAAAATAATGTATATGTCTCACTTAACAGTTTATCAACCGAATCAGGATCAATATTACTGGAAAAGCCCTCAGTTCCGTCTAAACCACTGTGAGACTCTGATGTACAACATTTATGTGCCCAGGCCCATCTCTGGGATCAGCTAAGGTAAAGCTGGGTCACATTTTGCCATTGAACTATTGACGCAGCAGGAAATTGACCCAGATGAGGGTACGGATGTCTATGTAGGCCCACTGACTTGTTCATTGAATTTTAAAAGGTTGACTGATGCCATTTAACACCGAGGTCAGTCCATCACACGATTGCTTCCTGGCACATCTGCCTCACAGACTCCCCTGGCCCGCATCGCAATAATGACAAGCCTACTGAAGATGGCTGTTTTCATTTTGTTGCTCATCGTCTTTGCGCTCAACAGGGACACAAATGGACCCTGACATGAAAAAAGGACATTGAACACTTGAGAAAAATGCCCAGCTCACTCGAGGTGAGTCAAGGAATAAACATTTACCGGTAACTGAGCAACAGGAGAGAAGCTTTAGACTGGCTTAGCTGAGGTTGAGAGGTTAACCTGGTGTTAAAGTCATGACTTTTTTATTTCTGTGTTACCTCTTAAACATCATTTAAGCAACTGTGGTTTAACCTGCAGCTGAAGGTTAACTCGATCTCGATCGTTGTGTCCCACGTCAACCACTAGAGGTTGCTTTTCTTGTGTGTTTATTTGAACCTGATCCAGGTCCATTTTAAAAGTTTTGAGACATGTGGCTCATCCCACACGGTAATTTTGTTGTTATTTACTCCTATTTAGATCCTTCGAGTCAGAAGATCTGTGAAATATAAATAAAACAATTAGCCTTGGAATCGAAAACTGACTTCAAAATGTGTGAGTAACTTTCCGGTTGAACTGGGTCGAGCTGAACCAGCGCTTGTTGTGACCCTGCAATCACGTTCGACTTTGAGTGCAGATGTGAGATAAACTCAAACTGCAGCAGTTTAGGTGGCATCATTTCGAAGTGCAGCTACATTAGCCACATGTTGCCCAATAATGCGACTGGCACAAGAAGCCAAATGCAAGAAATCAAACTGTCCTATTAAAAGATAACGGTCTCTGCTGCAGTTCCAGAACTTGAAGTACATTTCAAAGCAATGGTGTAAGCTCTCCTGGGACACAGATGGATTATACTTATATAATTTGTTTTAGATTGTACATCAAACAAAACGCAGAAAAGAAAAACTCAACTATCTCTGCAGTTACTCCAACTTTACTCCATGTTGAACAGAATCACACTCAGAATTTTGACATAACTGAATATTCTACAGGATGAAACAAATTAAAATGACAGAAATGATGGTAAACCAGGAATTAAAGGTCTGATATTATGATTTTTGTGACTTTCAAAGATTCAAAATGGACTCCATCTGTAATTTACCCAGTTTTCAGGCTGTCCAGCTGTGATTTTAGGAGGTTCACGATTGATTAAGCAAGAAAAAAGTTTTGAAAGAGTAGCTTTTAGTAGTTTTTTCCTTTTCAAACCAACTTTATATCACGCGAGCAGAATTTGCATTTGCAGACTAGTCGTCTAAACCCAATGTGCAGATCAACCCCAGTCGTGTGTCCTGTATAAAACAATGGATGAGGCTTAGGGTCACGTGACCCATTGGATTCTGAAGAGCAGTTTTGAAGCCAACAGGAAAGCCACGCCCACCGCCTGTCAATCAAAGCTAGCTTCTCCCACCAACTCCTTCAGCCGATCGCCTCCTGAAAAACCTCCAGAGCTGCCAGCAGACGTTAACAGCCGAAAATACCGTTTACATGTTCTAGAGGATGAAATCAGTAGAGTCGATCGGGCTCGAGTCCCATGGACCTTTGACTCGTTAATAATATTTATTATTAATAATATTATTAGAAAAGCGTGTTCCCTTGAAATTGGTTGAATGATAAAAAATATTTAATAAGGTCGAACTAACATTGTGACAATTGCTCACAATTCAGTGATTTATTATCATTTTTAAGAGGGAAGATAAACCTAAACCTCCAGACCTTTGTTGTTTAGTATAATAAACCTTTTTTTGAGACGTTTTATCATTTGTTCTATCACCTTCAAAGGCTTCAGGTTTCATTTAATTTAGTGGATTTAGTGGAAGAATTAATTATTGTTTCAGTCAGGTGTAAGCAGCCCAATAAATGTGTCCACCTCAGTGTTCTTATGTATATTAGTTAATTGATTTTTTATGTAAAGGCATAAATCAATGCATTTCTGAATGTATAGGGATTAGCCTCCTTTTACCTAGAAACTAGTACATTTTTAGTGTACTAACTAGTGTACTGTGTCCAGTCCCGACCAGCTCTGAATCAGCTGGCATGAATTCCCAACACTCGTAAGAGGGACTCGTGGACAAACCCTCGGTCACATCATCCATATGTTCCCAAGGTGACTCCGTCCAACCCTGGTTGATCCAAAAATGGACAATCAACCTTACATTCATTCAGATCTAATCTTTCCAGACCGAACCATCTGAAAGGAGAACGCTTGCCAGAGCTACCGCATCCATCTGTCACCAGCGGCATGGCGGAGGTTTCTGCAGCCGGTCGATGGCCTTCACTCGGGGGAGCCCTCCGCCGCCAGACCTCGGCCCTCAACCCAAGGCAGGCGGCCAGGCGCTGGATATCTCACTCCATGCTGCTGGCAGCCCCGGTCGAGCTGGCGGTCGAAGGCCGCTAGCCTGAGCTAGCCACATTTACCCCGGACTCTTCCAGGACAACCCAGAGCCGGTCGCCGCGGTCTGTTAGTAATAACAGCACATCAATCTATTTTATCTTTAATAGAAGACAGATTGTACTCTCTTAGCTCCCCAAGCTCACATGGCAAGTTGTCCAATCATGCTAATCAATAACGCTTGACACCACAGACTGCTGTGGTTAATTTACCTGATGAGGTTGTGCAGTTGTCATTAATGTGAAATCTATCTATTGAGACCAAAACCTCTATTTCTTTTTTCCTTTTTTGCACCAGTTTGTAAATGTGTTTATTTCTAGTGTCGCAGGTTCTTTGAGCATCGATGGTGCTGCGTTCATCTCTGCGACTGCGAGTGCAGGCAAACGCGCTGGCCGGGGCGCGTTCGTGTGTCTGGGAGCTGAGCGCAACGTGGCCAAGACCTCATCTGTGAGTCACATCAGTGTGACCACATTAAGGCCGGTCGAATTAATACCCCGGGGGCTCTAACTCCTGCAACTGAGCAACAGAGACAGAGACAGACAGTCACTAGAGGGTGACTGAAAAAGAGTGAGAAGGGCAGACGGGGGGCAGGGGCGTATTGGAAAATACGTTTACTTGTAAAGTGATGGATAACAGTTCAAGCTTGTATTTACTTTGCAGCTGAAGTACCACTTAACAGAGGTATTCCTCTGGATTTGAGTAACAAAAATAACAAATGGAAAAGTCTTTGCAGCAAAAAGATCAATTTTTTTTAAATACAGGACTGATTATTTAATATTAAGGTCAAAATGATTAGCCCTCTTTATGAAATTAAATAAAAATTTTCACATTTTCATGGAAATGACCACAATCTAGTGTTTTTTATTCCAAAACAAACTTTTATTAAGCTTAATGAATTATTTTTTTAACTGAAACAAGAAAAAAACAACTGACCGTCGGAGCGCGTCTCTTGTGGGATCTGCTGATGCTGATCATTACAGTTTACATTAACCTTGAACTCTGCACAGATTCATAAAAGAATTGGAAACCGAGCCCTGAGCGGGCCGCTCCAAGGTCTGGTGTTTTCCAAAAGGTTTGGGAGGAATTTAGATGTTTCTTTTGGATCGTCGTCTTGCTGGAAGGCCCAGTAGCGACCTCAAGCTAAACGAGTGTTTTCTTGATTAGACATTTCAAATGCCATTTCAGTGGTGACACCAGAAGCGACCGCCGTGTTTAGCTGATGCTCGTTTAGCACAAACTGCCTGCCCCTTGGCCAACGCCCAACCTGTCACGCCGTCTAACAGCGCAAGGGAACGTCTTCTCTTTGGAATAGGAACGACAACGCTCTGTTAGGTCTTTCTTTACAGCTAAGAAATCAATAACTAATAAGTAGTAGCAGGTAGCCATTGGCTGTGGTTGCCCCAATCAAAGGTCTACACCTCTAATTAGGGGCCAAGCACTGACAGTGCGAAGGCCCTATTGTATCTGTAGGAATTGTCGTTTTTATTGTCGTTTTTATTTTTATTTTCCAACGAAATGAGGGCCTTTTTGCCCCCCTAAATGTGCCCCAAAAGTCACCAAATTTTGCACGCAAGCCAGGCCTGGCGAAAAATTTGATATTTAATGGTTTGCATTAATGGGCGTGGCCTAATGGCTCAACAGCGCCCCCTAGAAAACGTTGTGCCTCAAGCCCCACGATACGGTTTGACGTAAATGCACGAAATTCGGTACACACCTGTATCATGGCCCACCTCTTGGCCCACCTCTTGAAAAGTCTCTTGGTGTCATGCCCGAAACCGAACAGGATGTCGGCCATTTTGAATTAATCGTGTAATTTTGGCGCAATTTATGCCGTTTCTTCGCCCGAACCGTAACGTGCACCCAGGTGTGTTATACATCAAAATGTGCGTCTCCATCCTACGACGATGGGCATTACTTTTCTCAGTCAAAAGCGTTACCGTGGCGACGATTGAAGCTAAAAAGCGCGCCCCCCCCCCTTCATCTGATTGGTCCATATTTGATAGTTCCTACTTTCTGCCATAACTTTTAAATGGTTTGACATAAAGACTCGTGGGTGGTGTCATCGGACTCGGTTTTGAGTCCTTGAACATAATTGGTGCAAACTATGTATAGAGAGTCGTGGCTGGTGTCATCCGCTAAATGTCCAGGCCTGAAGACATCTACATGCAAGTCATACAAGCGCTTCCACTGCAGCACGCCTGAACTTTGCACAAGGCTGCGAGGGCCCGTTCATCGCTGCTTGCAGCTTTAATTGGACTTGTTTCTTTGACATGCTAATTTCTAGCGCAACTACAAAACTATTGCTGCTTTTCACATGTGCTTTCCATTGACTGTTTCATCTTTGTGATAGGAATACATCTACTTAAGTGCATTGAAACCTCTGAACAGGTTTATTAAAATATGTTGAGTACAGATTAGAAAATGAGAGCCAATAATGATGGAGAGCCCCTTTCAGTCTCTAAATGGATCCATTGCTGCTCTTCACAAACCATGGCGAAGGAGTTCATTTGTTTTCCAGCGACGGCAGAGGAGATGGAAAACATTCTCCAGCTACTTCTCCAGCTGCTAAAGCCCCGCCCCTTCTTCTGATTGGTCGATATTTGATAGTCCCTATTCTCTGCCATAACTTGTGACGGGTTGTGATAAAGACATGTGGGTGGTGTCATCGGACTCGGTATTGAGTACTTGACCTTGATTGGCCTGAATTAGCCCCGCCCCTTCTTCTGATTGGTCGATATTTGATAGTCCCTATTTTATGCTATAACTTTTGAATGGCAGTGTTGTGCATGAACGCGTTCAAATGAACGCGTTCATTGAACACGTTCATTTCTGTGAGAACATTGAACTGAACGCAACATATTTACACATAAAGAACTTGAACGTGAACTTGTTCATTCTGCAGATCATGAACTGGAATTTGATCTGTTCAGATTATGTGAGTTTCACTGTTTAGGTCCAATTATTACGGAATAATCCTTCTTATTTCACCAGCGGGCGGCGCGCACATTTAAAATGCTCGACGAGCCCGGTGCAGTCTTTACGAATGTAGGCTGATTTATGGTTCCGCGTTACACCAACGCGGAACCTACGGCGTAGGGTACGCGGCGTGCGGACCGTATGGTTTGCGTCGCCGCGTGCCCTACGCCGTAGTCTTCGCCGTCGATTTAACGCGGAACCATAAATCAGCCTTGACGGGTGAAGAGAGACGTTGCAGACGCAGCGTCAGTGAGCCGTCAGATGAGGATCCGCTTATCAGTATCTGCGGGAATTTTACACATCGTCTCCCAAAGAGTCTGACGGTAGGAAACTAACCTTTATGTGTAAATTATGTCCACCTGCGCTGAGAAAACAAGTTTGAACGTCTGCCTCGTCAACTTCAAATTTGAAACGTCATGCAGAGTTAAAGCATCCGCCCAGTGGGAGAAAATATCTGCGAGTCCTTAACAATCAAAAAAGTTCCCAGAAAGACCAAGAGGTCTGATTTCCCAGTAACAGGTAGACAAATTGATAATGCACTACAATGTTGGAGATTTACAGCCCCTGAATAAAGTTGAAACGCCACTAGGCGTTTCATTCGTACTTCTCACCTAAAAATATTGAAATGAACTGAATTTGAACTAGTTCAAAATGAAAATGGTGAACTATGAACGTGAACTGTTCATTTTTAAACTATGTGAACTGAACTTTGAACTAGTTCATGAGAAGTATGAACTTGCACAACACTGTTGAATGGTATGACATACAGAGTCGTGGGTGGTGTCATCGGACTCGGTTTTGAGTCCTTGACTTTTATTGGTGAATATTGCACGCGCGAGGGCCCGTTCATCGCTGCTTGCAGCTTTAATTATGCCTGTAATTTTACTTCGTGTGGTTTCACTGATGTGAAATGTAACTCTGGAGACCAAAACCATGATTTGAACCAGGCTATAAAAATGTTTATTTCTGCTGCAAATAGTAGATTTAGTCGCTTTTTTCGACAAAACGTGGAAGTGAACTCTGAACTCAGCATCACCCACTAGTGGATGAGTCAACTAAGTTTGAATGTTGTTGGTCCGAACTTAACAGTTGATTCTGCACTCCTGTGGCTTATAGTCAGAAAACCACTCCGCAAACAGCTGAATACATCAGAGGACTTTCTTCTTTCCTTTTTTTTTAATGGTTCATTGATGAGAAAAATCTGGTACTGTGAAATGAGTAACCGCCTGCATGGCCTCATGGTGCATTTGCCAACCGATGGATGTTGATAAAGATAGGTAGAACCTGAGTGGGAGAGAAAGGCCAACTGATTCAGCATGTTTGGCTCACGGTCCCCCCGGGGGGGGCGGTCGGCATCCAGATGGCTCATCGGAAAATATCCTCCCCCTCATCCACAAGAGCCCTGTCTTCCATGCAACACACAGGGCTCGTTAGCCCCCCCACCACCAGCAACGTTCCCCTCACAACGATCTGTGATCTTTAAAATATAGGAGCCATAATTTGTCTGACGCGCCCTTCGGCTGTCTGCTCTGAACTTGCATCAGACACTGTGTTTCCTTTTAAGTCTTTATTCCACACCAGTGTTAAGAACATTAGTACGCTGACGTCTGAAATCGTACGTTTAAATACTCCAACCCACATAAAAGCTTAATGAAATACACAGATCTCTGCAAGTGTTTCATTTACTATCGGGAAGTGCACTATTGGGATGGAAACGGTCGTTGACTCGGAGAAAGAGAACGAAACAAACAAACAAAGCAGTCCCAGTCAGCAGAGTCGCTTTGTTACTTGGGTTTATGATTCCTCCCTCTTTCGCCGTGCTAATCAATGAGTTAGCAAAGTGGGGATTGGAATTCAACGCGTGTAAGAATCTGATCGGAATCGGCGCCGAGATCCATGGGACTAGTCGATCGAGGGTAATTCACCATGAAATATCCAGGGTTACGCCTCGGTGCGTGCATCTGGCCCCCGCCGTTCATTTTGTTTAGCCCTTCCAATGTGGCAATCAAAATAAATTAGCATGACAATTTTATTTCTGAAAAGGCTTTGAGGGGCCCATTTTTCTTTTATTGATGAATTTCAATAAGGACTTGACAAAGGGTTCTTTGAAATTGACCGGCCCCCTCCTCGCTCTTAACCTTCAAGTATCTGCGTCTTCTACGTATGAACGTGGGCACCATAAATGTCCATATCAGCTGTATAATCATTATTTTTTGGCGGGGGGGCTTAGAAGTAAGCACTCGGGATGATGAAAAGGTCTGAGGAGAAGAAGATTGAGGTCATAAATCTCCCAATTTGTTGTGTTTAAAAGTCTTTCTGCTCATAAAATCCTTCCCCTCCATTTGTCCGCGGGTTTAATATGTAGTTAGGATGATGAATGGTTTTCTACAACATGACTGCAAATGTTACAGGTATCTTGAAAATGAGTCATTGCCACTAATGTGTCCGAGGATATTATGTGACGAGGAGGATTATAAAACGAGTTAATGATGGTCCAAAAGAAGAAAGACAGCTGTTGTTCACAATGTGTTGATTTCTGGTATTTTTGCAAATAATATTTTTTTTAAGCTGCCACGCTACAGAAAGATGCTTCAAGCAAAACATCTGCAGGGAAACATGTTCGCATTTAAAACGCAGCTGCATCTTTGATGGCTCTATTCAAGTCGGGATGGACCGCTTCCAGATAATAAAAGTTTGACATGATAAAGCCCGAACTTTCACCCACCTGCTGGGCTTTCACCAAACTGACAGCTAGAGATGCAAACGGGGGAATATCCAACCTCCAACACTGATCTGAGACGTCCAGATTGCCCTAAGCGTAGCCAGTGGTAACTGATTGATACTCACTTTCCCTCGCGGACAGCAATAAGTACAGAATGCCAAACGATCAACTGGTGGGCCGGACTGGCGATTTCTGCTGCTTGCCTATGGGCAGAAAAATCGGCTCAAAACTTTATGAGTCTTATGAATGTAATTAGATGTTTTAAAGCAACGACCACTAGGTAGTGGACTTGTTCTTTGGCTGGGAAAACTTGACAGTCAAATCGGGAGGCAAGAAGACGGTAATGGCGGGGCATCATGGTGGTGTAAGGTGGTCTGAAGTAGGTATAAGTAAACCTACTATAAGTTCCATATCTGTCCACATAAGGAAATATAGAATATTAGAAGTAAATGTGTTACAACCATGGGGTTATAACACATTTTAGAGGTTTAGAGGTAACTAATCCAATCCTGTAACTTTTGCACAGACTCATATCCGGCACTTTACAAACCTCATTGGACATTTCTGTCTATACTTTTTACCTATCCTAAGTTCCTAAGTCACTTTTGTACAGACTCACCGGCACTTTAAAACCTCATTTTGTACATCTCCGGTCTGCATTTTATTTTACTGTTTATACTTTTTATTGTTTATACTTTGTATTGTTTATACATTTCATTTAATTTTATCTCATACATGTTGCTTTTATAATTGTATTGTGTTGCACCAATCACCATAACAAATTCCTCGTGTGAAAACTTGGCAATAAACCCTTTTCTGATTCTGATTCTGATTCTGATTCTGAACTAAGTATCGAGGGAAATAACGCTCAAATGACCCAGCTTTCCACCAGTACTTAAATGCACCATTTACGGACGGATCTGTGAGGCTTCTTGGAGGTGTGAAAAGAGTCTCAAAACCATTTCTGCGAATCCATAGCTTTGTGCGTGTGTATCAGGCGATTTAACGATTTGTGTGTTTAGGAGGCTTTTTGAATTCGTAATTATCGTTTTGTCCGTAACTTCGAGCAAGTTATGCACGCAGAAATGTAATAATACGCACACACAAATGTTTGGAGTCGATTTCCTCTCCATTAGGTAGTTTGGTTTACCGACAGCAGCTTCAAAGGTCTGTTGTTGCAGGTGTGACGGTGGTATTAAAGTCTGAAGCAAATTTTGTGCAAATCCATCAAATGGGAAAGTTTAGCTTGAAAACTGAAAATGAACTAAATCAACTTTGAGATCTTTTTTGATACGAGCCCAAATCTTTTTTGCATTGCATGGTTCTAGGGAATCAACGTCAATGTCGCAGCGAAGCCATCCAGAGCCGCTTCTCAAACCCCGAGAAGACGAACATCCAGCATAATTAACGCCCACGCTTTGCATCGCCGCAGTCAGACTGTCATTATTTATGGGGCCTCCTGCCAGGAGCAGCTAACAGCCTAACCGCAGGCCTGCTGCTCCAGGCTGGAGGGATTTTCCAAACGATAAACCGAAGGGGATCTGATTCCCGGGGATCCTTTTGCATTTGCCTCCATCAGTGTTATCATCAAAGAGCAGGTGGTATTTGATCTGCCTCAGATCGAAAGGTGAAGGACAGAGCTGTCCTGTGGCGCTCCGTGAGAAGAAGAGATACCACGCAGCGAGAGCTCGATGCTGTGCCGCGCCAGCTCCACTGTACCGAGCAGGAGCTGCTATAATTGAGACCAAGGGGAGTCCATCTTGGGTCCAGGGGGGGATTTCCCAGAAGACCTCAACTGCACCTCTTCAAAGGCGAGAGCTACATGTCACTCTCCTTACAGATCTTTACCCTCCACAGCCCTCGAGTACAATAGAGATGCGAGAATCACATCGTTATCAAAGGGAAGTAAAAGAAACTGCAAGGGGGTGAAAGCTGTAACAAGATGGCCACAGCTCTCACCGGTCCTCCACCAGCGTCTCTTTTCTCTTTCTTTTCGTGTACAACCGGCTTCCTCCCATCAATGTTCAATGACCAAGGAAGTGGTTTTGGAGCCTAATCCTTTCAAAGCCCATCATTTTCCTGACGGAGGCCCCTTCTCATCAACCCCAAAAGTGCATCAAAGACAACAAAGTGGCGACCGAGCGAAAGAAATGAAGAAGGGGAGAAAGGAAAAGGGGGCGAGACATCTGGTTTGTCTCACTATTTATCATCATCCATCTGTCTTAAAGGCTTTGCTCAGCTCCCTTCCAAGTAAAATATGTTGATGAAGAAGAAAGCAACGGCAGCAGGGGAGATGGAAGGGAGGATTGATTAGCAGAGGGGAAGGAGGAGAGGAGGAGGGGCACTGGATGAAAGCGGGAGAAAGTAAATGAAGCAAGGGGAAAGGAGGACAGTTGGATGAGGAAAGAGGATGAGTTGGAGGCAGACAATGTCCTCCATCAGATCAATGCTGCATCTCGGAGGCCGCAGCAGCAGCCGTCAGCGCAGAGATGCTGCATGTAGGCGGTTAGGCGTGCCGCTTCGCCTCCCCCTGTCAGGCGCTGGTTAGAGCCCCCAGCAGTCGTGACAGGTCCTCGTACCCTCCCAGACTCCAGACGAGTTTCCTATTGTTCCATACACCCGCTCTACATCAGAAATGAGTGTTTGGGATTCGTGGTGCATTCAAGCGAGAGTCTGCAGGAGCCGCATGCCGATCCGGGGAAGTTACTTAAAAGCTACCATCAACTTGCTGAGCATCCACAACTTTGCTATCGACTTTGCGACGTTGTTTTCCAAGTCGAACCCCAAACACAAAAACAATTCTCCGTCATAGCGGCTGTCCGTTTTCATATCGACCGACCATTTTTCATTCCCAGGACTTCAAAACCACGCCTACTTAGAGCCTGGTGTCACTAATGTACACGTAACGAGTCCTTTGCTGTCACCAGCTCGGGCCTCGGGGTCGTATCTTCCACCCTAGTTTCCTCTGGGAAGTGAATGTGGAAGTGCAGTTCCTTGAATGACCACTAGAGGCTTAATCAATCTCCACTGAATGGATCCATCTCCACTGACCCACTTCTCAGGGACGTTTTGGGGTTTTTTAAATGAAAACTGAGGGTATATTATCCGTGAGTGATGCCTGAGCTCGAGAGTCCAGGTAGTCCTTATTTTGACTTACAGGACTGTCTCAGAAAATTAGAATATTGTGATAAAGTCCTTTATTTTCTGTAATGCAAAAATGTCATACATTCTGAATTAATTACAAATCAACTGAAATATTGCAAGCCTTTTATTATTTTAATTTTGCTGATCATGGCTTACAGTTTAAGAAAACTCAAATATCCTATCTCAAAAAATTAGAATATTCTGGGAATCTTAATCTTAAACTGTAAACCATAATCAGCAATATTAAAATAATAAAAGGCTTGCAATATTTCAGTTGATTTGTAATGAATCCAGAATGTATGGCATTTTTGTTTTTTTAATTGCATTACAGAAAATAAAGAACTTTATCACAATATTCTAATTTTCTGAGACAGTCCTGTATTTGGAGTCCTCTGATAAGATCTGAAACAAGGACAGATTTAATCTGAATGAAAGTGATGTCATGTTAGTTACCATCATAGGTTAGAGTGACTAAGCTGAGCTAAAATAGATAGCTTGTGGGGACTGAGGTGAGGTAGGCAGGTTCCAACTGACCGCTAGGTTTTTTGCCCCTTTTTGGACTAACTGGGGTTGTAATCTTTTAGTTCCAGCCCAAAGCGCTCTTCAGTAAACCTACAGGTGATGTTACATGGAGTATTTTTTTTAATATTGACCACAACCATAGTCTGACTTACAGTACACCTTCCCAAGATATAAGTACGTAACAGGTTTACACGGGCTGCATCAAACCCATATGGTCCCCTTGATAGCAGTGTATCCCCCTCTGCGTATTTACTGCTGCTACTTCCTCGTCATTCTCAAACCGCATCGGTTGCAGGGATTTCAGTGTAAAAGTTCCTGTTGCTCAGGATTCATCAGCTCCATTTCATGTAAAATGTGCCTCATTTGCTCCGTTGCCATGTCTGATCTAACCAGGTGAACTAAGCGAAACGCTGCGCTTCAACAGAAAAACAACCCTCACTCCCATCTAGTGTTTGGAGGCGAATTTACAGAACAACACGAGCAACAACGGACAAACTTATAGGTCCTGTATATACAGGACTGTCTCAGAAAATTTGAATATTGTGATAAAGTTCTTTATTTTCTGTAATGCAATTAGAAGAACTAAAATGTCATACATTCTGGATTCATTACAAATCAACTGAAATATTGCAAGCCTTTTATTATTTTAATATTGCTGATTATACCTTACATTTTAAGATTAAGATTCCCAGAATATTCTATTTTTTTAGATTTTTTGAGACTTAGAAACCTCAAGTAAGGGAAATAATCTGTATTTTATTTACATTTTATTACAAGCTTATGGTTCAGGCACCACAAGTTATTCGTTATATTTCGGCAGTATTTGTTTTTCTTTTTTGGTTTCGGTCATGAATCAAAAGTATGTTTTGGGATTTTGATTTGGCTTCTACTTCAGTACTTCTGCAGCAAATTGTTGGGGTTTGAATCCCGGCGAGGGCCTTCATGTGTGGAGTTTGTTCTACCTACGCCCCTTTGGTCTTTGTCTGGGTTCTCCCGCTTCTCCCCATCGTCTACTATAGAGTGGGATTAGTGATTGAGTGTGGATGTGGGCGTGATTACCTTGCCTCAGCTCCCCTTTAACAGACTGAATCGGGGATTGAAAATGGATGGGTGGATTAACCTGGTGTGTCTGATAGTGACCATGAAATAGTGGGATCACCCAGTATCCTGAAAGCTTGATGGCACAATGGCAGTGTGTGATGCTGTTTGAGTGAAAATACACAGTTGAATTGATTATATGGCCTTGCAAGGACTCTTAAACTACCATGTCCTGATTATCTGCTATTCACCTCAAGTAAAAATTTAAAATTGATGGTTTTGGGCCACGAGCTAGCCAGAGACTGGTTTGCAAGCCTTTACTGATGGCCTGAGTTCCCAAGTGACTCTGAATTGAAATGTCTTTGAAAGTCACATTTTCTGGGCTGTACCAGAATATTCTGGCTCTGCAAGATTTCTCCCAAAATATTATAGCAGTTTGATTTATCTTGAGATGATATTTCTCATGCAAGCTCAGTGCAACTTTCTCCAACTCAAAAAAAAAAATGCCACAGAAGGCAGCCATACATGAGTGAAAACCAGGCCTCTGAAACCCCAGGAAGCTCGTTGGTGCCGAAATTAGCCGGAGTGATGAAATGAAACGTCGATGCGAATGTAATTAGAAGTTATTTCTCCAATATGGTGCTCACAAACCAACACATGTACAAGCAAGTCAAGAAAAATATGATTATTTTCCACATCTATGAGAAGCAATACACGGATTTGCAAACTAAGACCAAATTTTTAAACAAAACGCAATTTTAAGATTGAATAGACATTGCCATTTCTTTAAGGATTACTTTTTTGTTGCTGCACATATTCCCATTTCAGTGTGTGTTCACTGGTCAGGACAACAGAGGACCTGGGGGGAGAGCTTGTGCCTTCACAGAAAATAACATGCACACCAGCGGCCTCTAACAAAGTCTTAACAGGACGAGCAATTTGTGTCTTTGCTGGCCTCATTGGCATGAGAAGAAGGACTTTTATAGTAATGAGAGGAGCACAAGCAGGAGTGGAAATTAACTCTTATCTCGAAAAAAGGAGAGAGGGGGAGGCTTAAATAGCTTAGTATATCAGCAAAGTGCAGAGGGGAAGAAGGGGAGATAAATAGAGACAGAGACAGAGGAAAAGGTAGTTATTCACGCATTAACCACTTTAACCTCTAGTTAGCATGAACCAATTATGCTGCAGAAAACCTTTGCCTCTGCAGAGGCATACCAAATTAAAGAGATCTGTAATTTTCATTCATACACTGACAAATGCATTTGTTAGGAAGAAAAGGACAATGATGTATTGATTCAACCTTTGACGTAATTGGAATCAAAATAAAATTAATCACGGATAGTCTTAACCTGACAGCTATAGCGAATAAAATAAAGGTTCATCTGAAAGAGGTTGAACCATCTAACCCTGTACAGGCCAGCAGCCCGTCATATTGGTCAGGAGTCTTTTAGATGCAGATGGATACCACAAAATATTCATTTCAATTCAGTTCAGTTCATTTCAGCTTTATTTATATGGCGCCAAATAATGATAAATGTCATCTCAAGGCACTTCGAGAATACAACTCATTCCAAATTAATAGAAAAGCCTCAAGCATCAGAACCTTTCCTTGATACAACTCTCTGTCCTGACTAAGCATCGGGCGACTGTGGAAAGGAAAAAAAAAACCCTTTAACAGGAAGAAATGTCTGCCAGGACCAGAGTCAGGGAGGGAGGCCGTCTGCCTCGACCGGTTGGGGTTTGAGAGGACAGAGACAACAACGGTAGATCAGGAACACCTGCTGGAGACAAGGAACACAGGTTCATAACAACAACAATGTCATAAAAAAAAGAGATTAAGATATTATAATTAAGACATTTTTATGAAGAGAAGCTAAAGTGGGGAAATATGACAACATTTTAAATGAGCTAGATGTTTTTTAAAGAATGTTTGGGACAACCTGATAAAATTAAGAATTACAATAGTCCAATTTTGAAGTAACAAATGCATGGATCAGTTTTTCTGTGTGACTTTGGTTCTGATTTGATCAATATTATAAAGATGAATGAAGGCCAGAAACCTGTTTTATATGTGAATCAAAGGGCAGATTCTGGTCAAAAATAACTCCCAGGTGCCATCTAGAGCAGGGGTGGGCAATCCTGGTCCTCGAGGGCCGGTGTCCCTGCAGGTTTTAGATGTTTCCCTGCTTCATTGCACCATGATACAAGTGACTGTGTCATTAACAGAATTGTGCAGACCTCAATGACAAGCTGATGACGATGATTAATTAGAATCAGGTGTGTTAAAGCAGGGAAACATTCTGAAACATGCAGGACACCGGCTCTCGAGGACCAGGATTGCCCACCCCTGATCTAGAGTATCATAACTAACATAACTACGACATGATTTCCACTGTTTGGCTTAAGTTTTCAGCATAGCAATTGAAATGAATGGCGTACTAATAATATTACCCAGTGGAAGCAAATATAAGGTGAAAAGAATGGGTCCAAGGACTGAACCCTGTGGAACTCCATGACTAACTCTGGTGTGTGAGGAATATTCTTTCTATTTTCTAATTACATTAATAAATTGGTTTCTCGCAGAAAAATCCCCCTTAAACTAGTCAAATGGATTTGATTTAATCCCAATAAAACCTTCAAGCCTCTGTGGGAGAATGCAGCACTAAGATCCGACAGAACAGGTCATCCCGCTGCAGAGCCGTTATAAAGGTAAAAGGGGATTCAGACCCGCTAACGTGTAAGATTTCCGTTGTTCTTTAACTCTCATTGGTTGGATTGTCTCTGACCATGTGATCAGTACAGAGAAATGTGGGTATCCATGGACAGACTATTTTACGTCATTTTAGATCGGCCTTCTACAGTCGTGCAAAAGTTACTCAGATAACAAAATATGAGTGAATCAAAGCTGAAATATGATTGGACAGAAATATTGAATCCATGTTGAAGCCATGTTGAAGCCTGGCCGGCGACAAACATCATATGTTTATTCAACATTGATTAAACATTGCCATTTCAATCATTATAATTCGACCACAAAACAACATTGATTCAATGACATATTTTCAACATTGATTGATTGGTTACAATTTAATGATTGTTATATTGTTGATCCACCATCTATCATCAACCTTAACCCAAAATCAACCTTTTTGACCATAATTAAACACTGAATGAACATATTTTGCTATCTGGGTAGTGTGCCTTCTTTGAAGCCTGCATATTTTTTAATTTCAATAACATTTAATAATAGTAATGAAAAGTATTACCATGTGCAGCTCTTAGACCACATTCAGAATAAGCTTTGCATCCGTCTAACTTGTACATCCATGACGGCTCTGACCCATAATTTCCTCAGTCGTGCTGTTTTTAACTAAAACTCTGGTCATGTAACCCGTTACAATCTCCAGATACATCTCAGCAAATAATAAATAAAAACAATAAAACAATAAATAACCATATCAGCATGTTTTACTCTACAACTGAAATACCCATCAACAAATCACAAAAATTAAACCTGTCGCCCAGACAGTTACTAAGTCCATGACAGCAGAATTAGGAAGAAACTGTATCATTTTAGTTAAAAAACACCTTTTAATCACAAGACCTGGTCACCTTTATAGGCTCTAAGTCTGCCATGCACTCCTCAGTTTACCTGAGCGTTTTAGTGACAAATGCGAGGCCATCTGTCTGGCAGATGACGCTTGGTTCATATTTGGGTCATGCAACAAGGAAAACAATCTGATGCAAACTGGCAAAGCTCCGTTAGAAAGCCTGGACTTGAACCCAGCTGAAATGCCGCGGCACAGCCTTATGGGAACAATACTGCCATGAAAAAAAGGCATTTTCTACACAGAGGTGTAAAACACACACACACACAAAAATCTTTGCTAGTGAAGATGGATCTACAAACTTAGTGTTGTATTGCCCACACACATTTATCTGTGTTAAATAAGTAATGGCATGGTAAATAAAATGTGTTCTTGATAACATTATGGCTTATGCTTCCTCCCAGGAGGAACCTTTCTTTTACCCTTTTTTTTTTCTTTTACCCCATTGTATCTGTACCCTGTGCTTTGAATTTTAATGCATTTAGGGATTTAGAAGTTTTGGAAAGCTCGGAGTTGGGGGGGAAAGAAAAACACACTGAAAGTGAAAGCTGGATTTCAACCTGCATTGAGTAATTGAAGACCACAGGCTTCCTCCAGCATCCATCACACCAGGTAGTGACAGGCTGGCGCAGCAGGACGCCGTGGAGGAGGGAGGAGAGAAAGAGTTTCCTCCCTGGTGGGAGCACGAAAATAACTAAATGTACCATACAGGAGCTTGTGATGCCTGGCTTGTAGTTTATTATTATACAAATAAAATCAGCCATGTAGCACAGAGTTAGAATCTGAAGCCATTTAAGCCTACATTTACATTTCTCACAGGCAGACGTAGGTGTATTCTCTCACCCGACCCACATGGCCCTTCTTGCCCAGGAGGACCCAGTGGGTAAAGGTTCAGCCCTCAGGGACTCATGGACAATCATGGCTCCAGGACGGCCCCCCGGTATCTCTTATACCTGTATATCATCGCCACGCTTCAACCCAAATATCACAATGGGAAACCTGTAACGGGAACGCCTCTAATTCAAAAAAGCTGCCTAATATCGTCTTAACACTTTCAGAAGGTGCTGTTTCAGACGTGTCAATAATCCAATTTATCGCAAAAGTGTAAAAGAAACGCTTTTTGCACTTTTCTACATTTCCACATCTCCGGCAGTGCTGGATGTGACGCAGCCGGTCAATCTAAAGCAGGGGTGGGCAATGCTGGTCCTCGAGGACCGGTGTCCTGCATGTTTAAGATGTTTCACTGCTTCAACACACCTGATTCTAATTAATCATCATCATCAGCTTGTTATCAAGGTCTGCACAATTCTGTCACTTGTATCACGGTGCAAGGAAGCAGGGAAACATCTAAAACCTGTAGGACACCGGCCCTCGAGGACCAGGCTATGAGCTGTATTCATGTTTGTGTTATTTCATGTAATTGTGCTCCATGCCACTAGGGGGCTGTATTTGCTGTGTGGCTCAGCTGATTCCAGGTCAGCCGGGTTATGCCGTCTAACCTGGGGAAACCCAAACACATGTGTTGCTGA
Organism: Cololabis saira; assembly: GCF_033807715.1. Classification (NCBI taxonomy): domain Eukaryota; kingdom Metazoa; phylum Chordata; class Actinopteri; order Beloniformes; family Belonidae; genus Cololabis; species Cololabis saira. Next base: position 32,317,571 of record NC_084598.1, read on the forward strand.
TTTGAGAATCAAACAGTTTTCGACTGTGCCTAGTGTGTGTATAGTGTGTGGCTAGTTTGTGCTTATGTGTTTTTGGTTGTGGGCAATTCAGTTTGTTGTTTTTCGTTAAGTATTATGAGTTAAAGTTAAGAAAAATAAACCTGCGAAGCAACTGTGACTCAAATACAACCTTTCGTCTGATATGTTTGAAGTGCACGTCTAAACTAAATTGTCCGTATTAGGAACCAGTACTAGACTTCGTTTAGGACTTAGTCCGTACAGTCATCACAATCCACTTTCCTGCTGTTTCTGGCCTCATTAATACGATGTAATTGTGCTGTAACATTACTTAATCACTATGCATTACTGCACTACATCGGGGCGTTGCCTCTGAATAATCATGAACCATCATCCGCTCGCTTCACCATCTGCTTTCTCAACAGCCGTAGCGGCAATCGCAATAATCTGTCAAGGACTAAAGATGTTTTTGTCCATCTTCTTCAACGTCGAGACGTTCTTCCTCATCGTTTTGGAGAGAGGTCTGGCAGGACGGGACACGGAGGGTTACGCAGTGGTACTTTTATCCCAAATTCACTTTTCTTTGGTAAATAAGTGTAATGGAAACTCGACCTATAACACACCTGCAATATTTATGCCTCTGGGGAGTGAAATGATTAAAGATAGAAGGTGTGAGGTTGTGTATTCATGCTATACTTGGTGGACACAAACCTTATTGTCGGTTGTCGAGGCAACGATAAATCACTCTTTAGCCTGCTCCCTCTCTCACTTCTGGTTTCTTATCTCTTTTCCTAACTTTGTAAATGTAAGTTTCAAACATTCTCCCTCTATTCTTCTTCTCCCCTTCTCCTACTCACTTGTGCCTCCACTCCTTGCTTCCCCCTCTCATCTCTGTATCTCTGTCATCGCCTCTCCTCCCTCTCTCCACTCTCCCCCTCCCTCTCCTCTCCTCTCCTCTCCTCTCTCTCTTCCTTTTCTTTCCCCCCCTATGAGATGTGTAGCTCATTAGTTTGCTCGCCACACCATCTCACGTCAGTCTGTCCTTCACGTCTCGCTGCACTGCTAAGAAGTCATTTACGCTGCTGCTGCGTAGCTCCCCGAGCCCCCATCCACCAACAACCCCCCCCCCCTCCAAACCCTCACCATCACCACCTTCCATATGGTTTCATCATCATTTTGCAGTTGCACAAGAAAAAGACATCCTGCCCCCTCCAACCATGCCCCCACCCCACCTACTCCACCTTTCAACACGCTGTAAAACAGAAGAATCTGAAGTGCGAGGCTCGAGATTTGACGGGGAAGGGAGGAGCGAGGGGATCAGGATTATCCCGGGCGTAATGATACCGCACTTTGATGGAGCAGAAAGGGAACGGCAGAATGGCGGAGGAATGAAGCTTAAGCTTCTCCTGAAAAAAAAACCATGTAAATGCAAAGATAATAAAGGAGCTGCTTGGCATTCATGGGAGTGGGTGGCGCATCGGTGGGGAGAAATCTCAGCGAGAATGTTGAGTAATGCCAGCTCTCTCTCCCTTTCCTGCTTCAGACCCAGCAGGGCATCTGGGTACTTTATAAGGAAGCATTTGGCAGAGGAGGGGAGGCGGGGGTTAAGGGGGAGGCCTGGGAGACACTTGGAATGAGTGTAAAATATGCCCTGTGATGTGTTAAAATTGCAACATGCAACTTGTTTCTCAGAAGTTTCTCAAATTTCTATGCGGTAGGCTGATTTCTGGCACGGATAACGCCTCCTCAACGATGTCTCCAGCTCAGACCGCTCTGCAGACAAAATACCTCCAAACGTGCATTATATTTTATTTGATGATGACCTTCTGCCTTATTACAAAGATGTCAACGCGTTAGCGTGAATTTGGAGTCGCATCAAAGAGTAGAAATCAATTATTCATTCGCTGTCAAGTCTGTTTTGGTCATCACTGATCAACAGTTGTGAAGAAAAATCAGAACATTAACGGGGCCACAGACATACTGTAAAAGCTCACATGTCAGACCCGTAGTGGCAAGAAAAATATATGAGTTTTATGATTTTCAGCATTGTTTTGTTATAAAATATGATGTATTCATGTTAGAAAGAAAGCCAAACAGGATGTGCTTGGGATGGCAGCACATCTTGTTCCGTGTGTCTAATTGAATATACTCATTAACGAAATGGGCCATTCACAGAGCCGAAGGACAACGTAAATGAACCCTCGCTGTTAATAGCTGATCAAACCTCCTTTGGCAGCAGTGACAATGAGACCTGCACAGCCCTCGCCAGGTTTACTGCTTCAGCTCCGTCGCATTTGTGCCATCTTCGGTGTGAACAGCATCTCTGCGGCGTTGAGGTCTGGACTCGTTCATCATCCAACTTCTATAAGCTTCAGCTGGAGAGACTTTCATCTAGTTATCCTGGAGGATTCTCTGGTGAACCTGGGTATTCATTATCCACTCCATGATGGTAAGTGCTTTGGCAGACTTCACGACCCTTGGCAGAACCCCCTGCCTTTTAACCGACTTACAAATGTTCGACCATGAGCAGAGGTGTTTTGAGGTTACAGTGATGTCTTAAAAGCTCTTATCTCGTCTTTACCTCAGTCAGCGCGGTTTCATGCACAGCTAAATCCAGCTATTGGCAACAATTTAGCTAAAGATTAAACTGGAGTTTCAGAGAAATCCAACATGCGTAAGAAGACAATCAATTATTGAGTGAGGTGCGTTCGACTCAGTGGCGCTAGGTGGCGCCATACGCACTTTCGCATTGGCGTTCTTCCGGTACAATTAGTAAACAAGCGGAAAGGAGGACAACAACATGCAAAAAAATGGACGCTAATGATGCAGCAGCTCTGTAAATGTCAGACATACTAAGTTGATCATGTTGCAGGTAAGATGCATACAAAGTCTCCCTCTTCTTCTTCTGTTACTGTGTGTTGTGATGTGCCAATAACTGTTGTTATTCCCGCTCCCGCAGCTCGTCACTTCGAGAATTAGAATCTAAACATCAGAATCTGAACATCAGAATCTGAACATTAGAATCTAAACATCAGAATCTAAACTTCCAGAACGGGGAGTCCCGGGGCAGTCAGTAGCTCGGCTAAACGTGGGCTGGTATACATGCTGGAATAACTTGAATTAGGATGCATTATCTGGCACTAAAAGCTTGATCTCAAGAGCTTCAGTTCGATTCGACTACAGCCGGGCTAAGGTGTAAACATGGCTTTTAAAAATTTGAAATCGGTCGGATTAGGGCAACAATTTCGACTTTCTGTTAGTGCATGTAAACATACTGACTGAGGATTATTGGCTTTACCTTTGGTGTACCAGTGATCATCTTGGGTGGACACCAACGATGGATGGATACCTAAACATGTCGCCTTGAAGTCCAGCCTGACGCAGATCGACTATTCTTGCTTGTACATCTTTGGAGATCTCCTTTTTGCAAGTCATGGTTCAGATAACAACAACCTTGACATTTTTGAGTGTCTTTTATCAATCTTTGTAGCACTTAGCCACACCTCCAAACTCATCTCATTAACTGGACTCTGGTGTGCAAACTTCTGACTCAAATTAATTTATTGAAGGAATTGGTCAGCTGATTTTTCTTTTAGAACAATTGTTTTGTATTTAAAACCAATATTATGCGACTGCATGCTTCTGTTCAAGGTGACAATGGCTTTAGAGGGAAATAAAACTGCCTGAATCTGGGGCTGTGAGTTCTTGCTGACCGGTCCCGCGGGCTGGAGCCACCGGCTCTGTGGAGAAGGTAGGAGCACGAATGTTTTGCTAGTGAGGACAGAGATGTCTTGTGCAGACTTAATAATTCTCTGCACAGCATTTTTATCTGCCGCTGAGCATCCTGACTGCCGCTCTGAGACACAGAACCTCAGGAAGCTGTCTATCGCTGCCCGGTAATAAGGACATCAGCGGCCAAGGGCCAGGTTGTGTTTACCCGAGTGTTTTCAGCGTAAGTGCTGTCTCCGCTGTGACCTCTTCACCAGCGCTGGTGTACTTACCATCAGTGAAGACATTTTCAAGGATCTTAGAGCTGTGTACCCTTTCCAGGAAATATTCATTTAAGGTAATTTGAAGTATTTTTTTCAAACTTTTTTTGTTGTAGTTGTATTACCTGGAATTATCTTTACATAGATAGAATACAATTAATTAGATGCTCTCATATAACAAAAAATATAAAAACAAGTGGAAGTGACAGGACTTAAAGGGGACCTATTGTGAAAAACACGTTTTTTCTTGTTTTAACATATATAAAGTGGTCTCCCCTCACCCTGCCAGCACAGGGGAGACAAAATACCATGAAATTCTGCAGGGTCTCTGACCCCCGCCTTACAGAGTCCCCCAGTGTCACGTGACCTTTTTTTGAGCCATTCTGAATCTGCGCCTATGGTGACGTCACCATAGGCGCTCATTTCCATAGGTTCAGCCTCTGCTGCTGAAACCACGCCCACAACCAGCTCTCTCTGCTGCTGGAGCGGTCCTTCCTTCAGCCACGGCGCCGCGGATCCGGGTTAAATCATCCAGGTTCCCGGGTGGTTTCGGAGCTGGGTCCTCGGGGGTCTGTCCCAGGTCGGACCAGCTTCACCCTCACCGATTTCCAGCCAAATCTGTCGGTTTGATCCCCAGTAATGGGCGATGCGCCGCGGATGCGCTCCGGAGCGGATCTGTGCGCCGGCCGTGGGGTTGCGGCGCCCGTCGCACAGCATCCGCCGGGCAGATCCGGCTGAAATTGCGCTGGCCGGAGTCCCTACTACCAGTCCAGGCCGGTTCCTGCGGTCCCGGCCGGTCGGAACCGGTCAGATTCCCCGGTTAAAGCCGCGGTGATGCGCGCTGCTCCAGCTTACTTTCTGGTTCCCAAAGCGCGGTCCGTCCGACTAAATTGTCCAGGTTCCCAGCCGCTTTGGGAGCAGGGATTTCTGGGGTACGTCCCAGGCTGGACCAGCTTCACCCTCCGACATCCATCCATCCATCCATCCATTATCTTACCCGCTTTATCCCTTGCGGGGTCACGGGGGTCTGCTGGAGCCTATCCCAGCTCATTTTAGGTGAGAGGCAGGGGTTACACCCTGGACAGGTCACCAGTCCATCACAGGGCCACATATAAACACACATTTTCAGCAAAATCTGTCGGTTTGATGATTTGATCACCGGTAACGGTCGATGCGCCCCGGAGCCATGCCGGGCGCCCGGCGTGGCTCCGCGGCCAGCATTCAGCATCCGCCGGGCAGATCCGGCTGAAATAGTGCATAAATGTTATTTATATACAACTCATATTTAATTTTTTTAACAATAAAGTTGCCATTTGTGAAAATTCAGTGTTGTATTTATTTACAGGCTCGGGCTGCTCTGGCGGAGCGAGGTTTATGCTCCTCCCCTGCTACACGTCATTCAGGGAGCCAATCAGCACAGAGCCTCATTATCATACCCCCCCCTTCCCTTAGAATGGAGCACAGAAAAAGGGGTTAGAAGCAGTAAAACTAGTGACAGGGCCCACAGGCTGGATTTCTGATTTATGTAGAAAAAACAAGCTTTAGATTGTTTTTAAGACATTCAAGGCCTGTTTAAAATATACATTAAATGCCATAATAGGTCTCCTTTAAAAGTTGCTGGTTTGAAGCCACCAAGGAACTAACTAAGTGTAAGTAACAGACATGTTTGAACATTTAAACAAAGAATGCAAGAGAGACACTTTCTTATCAGTCTATCAAATCTATTTGTTTCCTATTTTATGTCATCACGTAAATACTCCTGTGAATATTCAAGTTTAGTTTATGTTATTTTAATTGTGGACTGTTTATTTTGATGCTTCTATTTTATTACTTGTATTTTGTACCGGTCAGAGAGGACTGTAATTTAATTTGTGCTGTATGTCGAACATATAACATATCTGACAATAAAGCTTGAAAAAAAACCTTGAAACTCGAAAAACTTGAAAAAAAAAACGTGAAACTTGTTCGAAAAGGAGAAGGAAGAAGTAAAAAACTTATGAACTCCTACCCCTTGAACTCAAAACTGTTGTTTGTTGATAACCTTGTTATCACATATCAAAAATCCTGATGTATTTGGAAGTTACACAAATTAATAGTAGGAATTCTACACAGTATAAATATATATTGTGGTATACTTGAGTATAAATTAGCAGATACCTGAGTGATTATTGTCATGTATACTGTAGTTATATGTCCCTGTATCTGAACACTATTATATGAACACATCTGTACATAAAAGTACCAATTATTTACATTGTGAATTTATATAGACCCTACAATCTTATTCATAATAAGCATTCTTACTCATAGATATTTCTATACACATTAAAGCATAATGTACACATATACTTGTTACTGTCCAAATAATATGTATAGATACACGCATGTCCACATACATATATATAAACATATATACACCTACAACCATACATGCAAGTCAATCTCAATTATAAAATGTCCAACTTTGCAGCACAAATGAACATATTTACAGCCTTGTTCGAAATAAAGTTTTGGTCTCCATGGCTACAGCAGATATCGTGGCAGCCCTCAGAAGATTTCTCAGGTCCAGCATTGAAAAGCTTTTGGTGCATCAGTCTTCTTTTGAACCTATAAGGTCTTTAAATCCTCGTGCTGCAGGGTTTGCACTCAGAAAACCTGCCGTTGAGCCTAATTACCTCAAGTGTCTATCAGTGTTTATACTGTATATGATACGTTTCTCTTGCCAATGTTTCTTAGTTTTGCCATTTACAGCAGATTCTGCAGCACCTGTATGGTTCGAGAGGCAACGGGGAGCTCAGTAAGGAAAAACTGTGCAATGTACTGCATATTAAAGCAGCACAATTTTTTTTTTAATTTTTTTTCCTTTGGTACAATATCAGTTTCAATTTAATTTGAAGGAGGATAAGTTTACATTTAGGAATCAGAGCTAAAACTTAAAAAAAAAAAAGCTAATTTTTGCTGCTTTAAGTAAGGAAAGACAGAAAAGCTGTTTATTTAACCGCACTGTACGACTGAGTTATAGATATACCATTAAAAAAATAACTTCTACACATACTCAAGTATTCATAAGTCTTCAAGGGTCCTTGAGTGGATATAAGCATCAGGGTTAACGGCTGGTCTGCAGTGCTGACTCGGTGTAGAGTACACACTTATTCAGCATATAAATTAACAACAATATGTGAATCTGGTGCCTCTAATGATGTCAAATGTGCCCTTGAATTAATGTTTCATCTCTCTATATGGACACTCATGGATTCTGTGTGTCATGTGTTCAGCATTTTTAATATTCTTACGGTTTGAGCTTTTGACATTTGTGTCAAGCTACACCCTCGGCAGGCTCCTGGAGGAGGTGTGGGAGTTATTACTACTATTACTGTCATTCAGCAGGCGCTTTTATCCAAAGCAACTTACATCTGAGAGCACAACACAAGCACGAAATCACATAGGAGGGTCCAGCTGGATCAGTGCTGGTCAGACTGCTGAGATGCTGCTGTCATGCCAGTGCTAGATTATTATTTTATTTTATTTTTTTGTTCCCTTCCCTCCCAACACAACAGTCCGTTTTATACAAGAAAGCTACGGTATGTCTAAAAAGACACCATCATGTCATAAGTGCATGCAGCTTACTCAGTGCTGACTCCTGCAAAGAGCTGGAACTAATTCTGACTTTGGATCTGACAGAGTTTGGTAGGTCATTCCACCATTGGGGAACAAAGGAGGAAGAGCCTGGCTACTGATATCACGCCACGTTGTGGTGGAAGCACCAGGCGTCTTTCACTCTCTGAACGGAGCTGTCGAGAGGGAGTGTAGCTCTGGATGAAGCAGTGAAAGTAGAGGGAGTGTATCCCTGGATGAAGGAGTGAAGGTAGAGGAAGTGTAGCTCTGGATGAAGCAGTGAAGGTAGAGGGAGCTCTGGATGAAGGGGTGAAGGTAGAGGGAGTGTAGCTCTGGATGAAGGAGTGAAGGTAGAGGGAGTGCAGCTCTGGATGAAGGAGTGAAGGTAGAGGGAGCTCTGGATGAAGGGGTGAAGGTAGAGGGAGCTCTGGATGAAGGGGTGAAGGTAGAGGGAGTGTAGCTCTGGATGGAGGAGTGAAGGTAGAGGGAGTGTAGCTCTGGATGGAGGAGTGAAGGTAGAGGGAGTGTAGCTCTGGATGGAGGAGTGAAGGTAGAGGGAGTGCAGCTCTGGATGAAGGAGTGAAGGTAGAGGGAGCTCTGGATGAAGGGGTGAAGGTAGAGGGAGCTCTGGATGAAGGGGTGAAGGTAGAGGGAGTGTAGCTCTGGATGGAGGAGTGAAGGTAGAGGGAGTGCAGATCTGGATGAAGGAGTGAAGGTAGAGGGAGTGTAGCTCTGGATGGAGCAGTGAAGGTCGGCAGGAGCCATTTGGGTAATTGTTTGGTAGCTTTGAACTTGATGCGCGCTGCAACTGGAAACCAGTGCAGGGAGATTAGCAGCGGAGTGACATGAGCTCTCTTGTGTTGGTTGTAGACCAGACGTGCTGCTGCATTTTGGGTCATCTGCAGAGGTTTAACTGTGCACGCAGGAAGTCCGACCAACAAGGAATTACAGTAGACAATGCGTGATAGGACCAGAGCCTGAACCAAGAGCTGTGTTGTATATTCTGTCAGGTAGGGTCTGATTTTCCTGATGTTGTAAGTTGAGTTCACCCAACCTGTCTACATGTGGTTTGTGAACTGTGAGAAGGCACGTGTGTTGCTTGGGGCCTCCTGTGGCATGTTCTCTGTGGGTATGGGGGGCCAGAATCCCTTATATGGGCCTGGACATCCAGTGTCAGAGCTTGGTCCCCGTTGCCGGATGTAACTCAATGCAGCCGTCGATTCTGTTCATGACTTTTATGGACAAAATGTTTAGGTGCAGCTGAGGAGTGGAGGTGGGTCCGGTTTGGAGGTCTCAGAATCGGGTCTCAACCTTTTTGCTGATGATGTGGTTCTTATTGAATTCATCAGGCCATGACCTGCGACTCTCGCTGGAGCAGTTCACAGCCGGATGTGAATGAGCACCTCGAAACTGAGGCCGTGGTCTTCAGTGGGAAAAGGCTAGTCCGAGTCGGGAATCAGGTGTGGCCCCAAGTGGAGGAGTTCAAGTATCTCTGGGTCTTGTTCACTAGTGAGGGAGGACTGGATTGGTGCAGCATCCGCAGCGATGCGGACGATCTGTTGTGGTGAAGAAGGAGCTGGGCCGAAAGGTGAACCTCTCGATTTACCAGTCTACGTTCCCATCCTCATCTGCGGTCACAAACTTGTGGGTCGTGACTGAAATAATGAGACTGCAGATACAAGCGGCAGAAATGAGTTTCCTCCCCGGGGAGGTCTTCAGACACGTCGCTCTGGGAGGAGACTCCAGGGGAAAACGAGGTCATGCTGGAGGGACTGTCTTTCATCTGGCCTGAGACACCCCGGGATACGCACTGATCTGGACATTTTTTAACGTGTGGCGTCACCTGGTTCATTTCAGTCATCTGAGAACTGTATTGTAAACTTAAGTCCCAGTTAAAGATTTCTCTTTTTTGTTTTAGCTGGAGAATGTTTTCCATCTCCTCTGCCGACGCTGGAAAACAAATGAACTCCTTCGCCGTGGTTTGTGAAGAGCAGCACAGATAATGGATCCATTTAGAGACTGAAAGGGGCTCTCCATCATTATTGGCTCTCATTTTCTAATCTGTACTCAACATATTTTAATAAACCTGTTCAGAGGTTTCAATACACTTAAGAAGATGTATTCCTATCACAAAGATGAAACGGTCAATGGAAAGCACATGGGAAAAGCAGCAATAGTTTTGTAGTTGCACTAGAAATTAGCATGTCAAAGCAACAAGTCCAATTATTTGTCCGGTTTGAACAAAAATGAGAGGAACCAGGTGAAGTGAAGTGTTTGCTGAAAAATACTCTCTCACAAATTTTTATAGCAATGACCTCATCATAATCAGTGAGGATAACTTTTACATTAATCTGAGTCATGTCATCGGTGTAGTTGACATTTGTTGGGTTTTGTTCTGTGTTAGTGTATTTGTTTGCTAATCTTCGTGGATCTACCCACACATATCAGTCTGGGAAGGGCTACTAGATGACCATATACAGCTGGACGCCGCCCCCCCCCCCAGTGGTGCCCCCAGATACTACCAGGCCAGCCCAGAACTCCTCGCCACGGCCTTTTGGTACAATTATTACCATGACAAACCATATTATCTAATTGTGATTGGGTTCTCTTAGGTTTTCATTAATTACTGGAAGTGTAAAAGAGCTAAAGATGACAGCTAACTGTTTGGCTCTCACTCATAAAACAACAGCCCTTCTTTTACATAAATCTGTGGTTTCATGTAATTCTAAGTGATTATCTCATGTACCGGAAATCATAGGCGCCGGAACCGTGGGTGCTTCGGGGCCCGAGCACCCACGGAGATGGCCGAGCACCCACGGGGAGGGCCGAGCAGGCGAGCCCCCATGTCAACAATCACTGATTGGCTAAAGCGGTTTTCACACAGAGGGCGCACAGCGGCAGCTGGCTTTCCCTTACTGCTGTTGCGCAAGGGCGCAGGGTCTGCCGCTGAGTTTGGACGCACGACGGCGCAAAGCGGCTTTCACCTAGAACGCGGTTTGCGCCGCACACACCGCCGGGGTGGGCGCAGACTCGGCACAGAGCAGGGCGAGCCTGCGCGCATCGCGTACATATTTGTTGCAAGTTGCTTGGCGACCGAAACAAATTTTTTCCAGTCTGGCGCCGTTTTCTCACTCATTTGGACGTACAGTAGCTACAGCTCGGTTTGCAAAATGCATGTGTGCCTGCTTCAAATAAAAGCCCTGGCTTTAGTTCTTCATCTGAGGAAGAGGAGGAGGAGACGAGCAGCAGCAGCAAGGAGGGTCTGGGTCCATGAAATCCTCATGAGAAGACAGGATTTGGGGGAATAAAGGCTCGTTCGGGAGCTACAACTCCATGATGGCCGGGTCCACTTCAGGCTGAATCATATTTTGTTAAAAAACCTTTCTGAACTATGTTGTTGTTTTTTAGCTCATGTCAGTCATCTAGCTTTTTATACTGAGCAGACCTGTTTTTTTTCTCCCTCCAGCACCTTCTCTCCTATTGGACACCGCCGACATGCCGTCACAGGGCGCACGGGGAAATTAAAAAAAATTTAAATTCTACTGTTGTAGATCAGATACGATCAAGATGGAAGAAAGAATGATCTTGATTATGAACTAGAACTATAGCCTCCTTTTTCTCAGATGAACATCCGAATTTGTTTAGATATTGATTATTATTTGTGTGTGTCTGTGTGTGTGCGTGCGGCGTTCATGTCCGTCACCGCTGTTGAATCTACGTTGCTGAATTGCTGAATCTCGTGCGAAACGACACTACATGACATCCAGCACCTACCAGCAAAAACATAATTCGGCGCCTATGCCGGAAATCCAGAGAGGATGAAGAAGATGTGTAGGAGCAACCATCATGGATGGAGAAGCCAGTGCACAGCATTGACAGACTGAGGAAGCGGCTGACATTGAGAGATCCTACCAGTGGCAGGAAAAGGCTGGACTGAAGGACAGCACAGAGGCATCAGTCCTAGCAGGACAAGAACAGGCCTTGAGCACGAGAGCGATACAAGCCAGGGTCCATCACACCAGACAAGACCCCAGCTGCAGATTGCAAAGATGCCCCGGAGACCATCCAGCAGATAAAAGCGGGATGCAAAATGCTGCCGGGAAAAAAAAATGACACAAGTAGCAGTTATAGTGAACTGCATAGGTCGGACTCCAGTCCTCTGGGGGCCGCCGTCCTGCATGTTTTAGGTCTTTCCCTGCCTGTGGTGCCCTGAGATGAGATGTAAGTCCCACAGTCAAGGAGGAAGATGCCTCCAAAGGCGGTGGAGAATACAGGAGCAAAGGTCCTGTGGGACTTCCAGATCTGGACTGAAGCAAACTGGTGATGGACTCCAGGAAGAGAGCGGTGGTGATTGACATGGCAATCCCAAGCGACAGCGACATCAACTAGAAGAAACACGAGAAACTGGATGAGTACCAAGGGTTTAAGAAACCGATGGAGAAGATCTAGAACAGGGGTCGGCAACCCAAAATGTTGAAAGAGCCATATTGGAGCAAAAACACAAAAAACAAATATGTCTGGAGCCGCAAAGAATGAAAAGTCTTGTATAAGCCTTAGAATGAAGGCAAATGGCGAAAGGAGAAATGTTGAGAAAAAAGTCAAAATGTCGAGAAAAAAGTGGAAATGTTGAGAAAAAAGTCGAAATGTTGAGGAAATAGTCAAAATGTCAAGAAAAAAGTCGAAATGTCAAGAAAAAAGTGGAAATGTCGAAAAAAAAAAGTGGAAATGTTGAGAGAAATGTCGAAATGTCGAGAAAAAAGTCGAAATGTCGAGAAAAAAGTCAAAATTTCTAAATGTCGAGATCAAAAAGGAAAGGAAAAAGGAAGAAAAAAAGAGAAAAAAGGAAAAAAGAAGAAAAAAAGAAGAAAAAAAGGAAAAAAAAGGTCAAACCTTTTTAAAAAAGCTCCAGGAGCCACTAGGGCAGCACTAAAGAGCCACATGCGGCTCTAGAGCCACATGCGGCTCTAGAGCCGCGGGTTGTCGACCCCTGATCTAGAAGCTGAAGACAGCCAATAGTAGTTTGAGCACTTGGAAATGTATCCTACAAGCTGGATAGGAGGCTCCAGCAGGTCCAGAAGACCACAAGTCCGGGGAACTTATATAAGTATATATGTATATATATATACATATATATATTATATATATATATATATATATATATATATATATATATATATATATATATATATATATATATATATATATATATATATATATATATATATATATATATATTTACACATATATATGAGAGTTCTCCAGAGTAAGAGCTTGAGAAGACGTATTAAAGGCGGAAGGACTGAGAGGGAAAAGCAAACTGGAGGGAAATCTGTGTGATGTGTAAGCAGATTGCTATACTTTATGTAAATCTTAACCTTTCTTCCAGTGCTGGCTATTAGGCTTGTTGACAGCATGGTGCTTATCTGTCCTGTTGACAAGACGAGCAAAGAGGCAGAGAGGGAGAGAGACAGAGAAAAAGGACCTGTCACCGCTGACTAATTACACTGCAAGCAAACAGTTGAGTCCTCTGTTTACATTTGGACAGCTAAGGGAGGCCGAGATGAGCTTCATTAATCAGATTTTTCAATTGCATACTTTTAACACACATACACACACACATGTGCTCCTAAGATTACAATTAGCCATCAGTCATGTTTTTGATTTGACATGAAGGACAGTCTTTCTAATTACCGAAGAGTTTGCAATAATGAATCCCAATAAAGAGCGGGAGCAGATGTGGTTAATCACAACTCTCTGGGGCTTCTGGGAGCCAATGTGGGCCAGAGAAGCTGCAGTCAAAGTCAATGGGGATACGCACAATTTATCCCCAAATCATTTGCAAACTGTTTCATTAGGTCGCACAAGATATAGTGGGATTTGATTTGAGGGACGAAATGAATACATTTCGTATGGGTTTGTGCATCGCAAAGCTTTTGACCACCTCTCCAAAGTCAGATCAATGCTGTTCAGCTTCACAGTTTTTTTTTTGGAGAGGGTGGACTGAAATAAATGGCATTTTCAGATCAGTCGGAGCGATTTCTGAAATTATTGGCGAGCTGCAGTCCTGCAAAGGATGGCTATGTGCATGCAAAACTATGTGTGTGCTGAGCTAAATGAATTACAAGTGTGTGGACCTGGAAATGTGAATGTTTATTAAGCACAGACTTCTTTTATATCCTGAATTTGTGCTATAATTTAATTGTGATGCAAACATAATTCAAGGAAAGTTGAGAAAATGAAAAGATACTGTAGGTAGAAAACCCTGAAAATGACTGAGGTACAGTTGGGAGAGAAATCCCCTGCCTTATCATTTTAGCCGTGGCCCACTGGTCACCCTGGCTTCAGGTCACTGGGCCTCAGAGAGAAGCACGAGTAAAGACTCAGACAAGGGTCACTGCAGAGGAGGGAGAGGAAGAGGAAGGGTCTGTGAGAGATGGGATGAGCATCCCTGGGCTCTCGTGCTGCGTGCTGGGTAACAGGAAGATCTGGACCACGATAATCCACGACAACAGAGGAGAAGTGGAAAAGAATCACAGCGATAAAACCTTAGACAAATGAGTCCGTTTAAATGGCCTTGAATTTGGGAAGTCAGGGAAAAAACACCCTGCAAAAGTAATTTCTTAGGAAAGATCCTACCTCCAGGTCCCACACAGGTTCTTGTGCCTTTTATTTTGTGCAGAAACCAAACTTAAAATGACTTTTATCCTTCTGTTATTCATTTCAACATGCAGCAGGTGAAAATGGAGAGAAGCCTGATCTAAAGGCGAACTGTCAATCAGCGTTGTATCACTGCTATATAGATTTTACTGGGCGACACGGGGCGCTACGTTGACACGCTTGCAAGATGATGCAGTAGTGTGTTGGGCTCTGTTCATCAGGGAGGGGAAAGTGTGTGTGTGAGTGTGTGTGTGAGTGTGTTGACAGGTTACAAGTCTTCTGGGCCACTGAGCTGGACAGACAGGACACATCACTGTCACCGCACGGCTGGTCTGACAGCCAGCCAGGACGGCCATGACAGGCGTAAGTAACGCGCTTTGGCCTGGACGCTAACGCACTGTGACATATGTTCCCCAGCACACGCCCACGCACCACTTACAGCTCCCACCCTAATTATAGGTACAAGCATCTTCGGTGAAACGTCAATGACCCGGTTGAAACCACTGAGTTATCGGTCACCCGATGAAACATCCGAATCTTTAAGTGCACCATCGTTTCCGATCGGCCGCGATGCTCAAGGCACCTTCAGCACAAGGCCTGACAAGGTGTTTTATAGTCGCAGAACTCATGGATACAAGAGTTAAAATTGATTTCTACCGCCACTTAGTGAGATGACGAATGAAGCAGTCGGAGTGGAAAGATGTTGCAGTCATTTATCTTTCTTTATCAAGATTTTAGTTTGAGTATAAAAGTAAAAGAAAACCCACACTCCGTGTTGTTTGTGTTTTCAGTCAGCAAGCGCGATGAGAGCTAATGGGCTCTATCATCAAGCAAATACAGCGCCAGAGACGTCCCCCTCCACACTATGGTGAACATTAACACGCGTCATCAATCTATGATGTTTAAAAAGTGCTGGGGGGGAGGGGTAGTTTTGTGAGGCAGTTTCCATTTTTATCACCGCTACTCTCCTCTCCTGCTTTGTAACCCCTTTTCTGTGTTTTCCACATTGTCGGTAGCAGCATAATAACGTGTAATGTAGGTGTTAGGTATAATAAAACCCATCTATGGATTAGTGAGTGGTCCGGTGATGCTTTCACGGCGGTGATCGTCAGTCCGGGGCCTCGGGAACCGACTGCCCTGCATGTTTTTAGGTGATTCCTCGCTCAAAGGCACCTGGACAGGCCTGAGGACAAGCTGACGGTGATGCAGCCAGGTGTGTTTGAGCAGAAAAATACCTGACAGATGCAGGGCAGGAGGTCATAAGGATCTGACCCTGGAGGAAAAGAGTTGACTGAAGATCTTTTCTTCTGTGTAAATCAAATACAAACTATATGTAACAACTGGCTTCATCCAATTTTTGAGTATTTTTTAATGTTATTTCCCATGCCTGACTGCAAATAAGCTCTAAATTATGATTATTGCTTTAAGCTAGTGTCTCCTGTGTGGATAAGAAACAAATCCAGCAAAACAAGAATATTAAAGCAGGATAAAATTGTTAGGCCACCTCACCGTGCAACTGATGCTACTCTTCTCACATAAACTATTATTAAGCTCATACAAAATCCACAAATTAAGCACTATTTTTGCACTTTAAAACTAAATAAATAAATTTTCATTTAATTACTGCAATTAAAAAGCCTCGATTCAGGGGGCACGGTGGCGCAGCTGGTAGTGCAGCCGTCTCACACGCTGTGGGCGCTGAAGTGCGTGTTAGTTCCCCCATGACTTCAGCGCCCACACCCTGGGTGGGGTTGGCGAAAGGGCCTTTCTGTGTGGAGTTTGCATGTTCTCCCCGTGTTCCCTTGGGTAGCTAATGGGAGCTACCCTCACAAAAAACATGCACACAGTCCTGGGCTACACATGCCCCCTCTGGCCAACCGGGGCGCCAGATGGGGTGGGGAGGATCTGGCCGGAATAACGTGATCTTTCCACGCGCTACGTCCGGCCAGAGAAGCCCCACCCTGTCTGGTGGAAAGAAGCGGCCTGCTCCCTCCTCAGGTTAAGGAGGAGACCTGAGCTCAGTGCAGGGCCCTCCCGGGGTTGGTAGAGGGGAGCAATGCCCAGGACTGTTACTTAGGTAGGAGCACTGGGTGATAAAATGGGGGAAAAAACGGGGATAAAAATATTTAGAAAAAAAAAAAAGGCCTCGATTCAACAATGCCACTGCTAGCTTCTAGTTCAAAACTAAGGATCCTGCCTAAGGATGTCCAAACACAACTAAATGGCAAATGACTGAGACATACCCATTTAACTTGAAAATTATTAATTCTGTTTATTTCTGTTTATACATTTTATTTTATTCTATCTCTTATTTTATCTCCATATATTTGTTTGTTTTTATATTTTTATTTTTACTGTATTGCACCAATCACCACAACAAATTCCTTGTGTGTGTTAACAAACTTGGCAATAAACCCCCTTTCTGATTGTGATTCTGATTCTGATTCTGATTCTGAATATCCATCCATCCATCCATTTTCTATACCTGTTTCATCCTTTGCAGGGTCACGGGGGTCTGCTGGAGCCTATCCCAGCTCATCACAGGCGAAGGGCAGGGGTTCACCCTGGACAGGTCGCCAGTCTATCGCAGGGCCACATAGATACAAACAACCAGACACACTCACACTCACACCTACGGACAATTTACAATCATAAATCAACCTAATATGCATGTTTTTTGGGCTGTGGGAGGAAGCCGGATTACCTGGAGGGAACCCACACAAGCACGGGGAGAACATGCAAACTCCACACAGAAAACCTCCCGCCAGGCTAGGGAGTCAAACCGGGAACTTTCTTGCTCTTACTTGACAATATCACTTTCCATTTACCACTGAAACAAAAGCGGTCTTCTTCAGGCTTATGGACCAAAGTGATGACAAATTAGAGGACAAAACATAGACCCGAGCGACCCGTCCAGGGTGTATCCCTTTCTTTTTGCCTGAAGAGAGCTGGGATGGACTCTAGCAGGTCCCTGTGACCCTCCAGGGGGAGAAAGTCCCTGACGTGTCTCGTCACTGGCTGGAACACCAGTAAATGAAGAAGACCTACCTGGTTGTTCCTGTGGGACACATGCAACACTTCTGGCTTCAGACTCCCACTTGCTGCTGGAAACTTGGGTTCCTGTTGCTGCCGCGAGAGGAAGACGATGGCCGAGCTTCCGCTGGTGGAGCCCCCTCCGGGTCGCTGGCGTAAAAACCAGCAGATCGCACCCCAAGACAGGTGACAAAGTTTATTACACAGCTGGCCTCTGCCTATCTGGCCACTCTGTTGAAAACACGGTAACATTTATTTATATCCACCCATCTATCACGTGGCTCTTCAGCTGACAGCCAGGTATTCACCCTGCCCAGTCACCAATCCACCACAGGGCCAGGGGGACATTTTAGCTTTTTTTTTTTACATATAGGTTTTTTTTACATAGAGCTCACACAGTATTCATTTTGTCGCTGTTACACCCCTGTCACTACCTCCCAAGGTGGTACAGGGGTCCGTGACACAAACGCAGCATAGTGGGGTAGAATTAAGGTGCGGCAGATGCGGGGCAAACTGTAAATGCAGTCTGATGACTTCTTTTACAACCACACATCTACTCAGGGATGCTAACCGAGCACAAAACAGTACATGTGCAACTAAAACCAAGGCTTTTTTCACTCTAACAGGAGGCATGCGGTGACCAAAGACCTGAGAACAGTATCAATTGCCACAAAATAATTTGTTGTATTTAGTTAATTTCTACAGAAGAATATTTATTTTATTATTATTATTTTATATTAAATACATATTTTATATTACAAATAATTTTTTGGGGACCCCCTGGCACACCCTCGAGGAGCCCAAGGCTGGTGGCGTCTTAAGACCTCACTTATATTTTTGTTGTTCAAAGATATAAAACAAAGTTGATACTAAAATTGTTTGTTCTCCCTTTTTCCAAATGAGAATCGATAATGAATCGAATCGTTAAGCAGAATCGAAAATGGAATCGGAATCGGAAAAATCTTATCAATTCCCATCCCTAATCAATGCCCACTGAATTTACACCTGTTACACCTGAATGGGGAAGGAAAAGGGAGATGGTGCACAAACAGAAAGAGACACAGAGGAATAAAACTACTGCTCTTCAAAATATAAGCAGAGCAACAAACAGGACAGAATATATAAAGGATAAATACTGACATATTTCAGACAAATTTAACAATAAAAGCAAAGCTTCAGTCACAACCTAAGGCACCGGTGGCACATCCTCGAGCATCCTCCCCTGCAGTCAGTGTCCTCAAAGAGCCTCCCTTGTTGCTTGTGGGTATCAAAGAGCATTCATAACGCCTCTTCAGACCTTCAGCGACACATGCATGCTTTCAACCATGTGGATCAAAATCACAACTTCAGTAACATCATTAGAATGCAGAAGCCCAACGATAAACATGCCTTCAGAGGCCGACTACGGTTCAAATACCTTGAGAGGGGATCACATGGCCGGGAACCATTCAGAGCTGAAACACGTATTAGCCATGCATTATAATTCATCATCAGACCATGTGCACTGGATGTGCACAAATAGGAGGTTGTGTGTACCTTTAATGTCGATCACAAGGTGCTCAGACACCCAGTAGGGTAAATATGCTGCAGAAAACCCAGAGATGCTCCCAACCGAGATGAAGCCAGACTTAGTAGAGGCACTACATGCACTAACAAGTAATTGGCTCATGCTTAGATGCAATCAAATGAACAGTATGTGAGGAATAGCTAGATAGCATGCAACTGCAAGAAAAATGTTTGTGCAGCCGGTCCGTCTACCATGGAAACTAAATCATGTACGATAAGACTGGATCAGTATGCTGTATATATTTTAGCCTGCGCTGTAAAGTACTCATTGTTCAGTTTTGAAAACAGCATTAGTTAAATGTTGTTTAACTTTAACATTTGTAGGTTTATTGTTCGTTTTTCTATCTAACCTAGGCTTAAACTGACTCTTGAAATGTTAACCTGTGCAAAAAGATAGTGAAATAATACTGTATATGTTTAAATTTGACCGCATTTAAAACAAACTATATCTCTTTCAGAGGAACACGGTTGTAATCTGCTTATAGAGGAAGAAAAAAGGAAAGCAAAACCTTTGAAATTAACTTTCTGCATCGCTTTGCCATACAAAGTGATCTGATCTTCATCTAAGATCTAACAGCAGACAAATAGAATGTTTAAGTAATAAATGCAAAAAATGATCATTTCACATGTCTTTATTAAACAAATCTATTAAATATTTACAGTTCTAGAATGAAATTAAGTCCGCTTTCAGGGTTAAAAGCTGGTCAAACCCTCCTTTGGCAACAAAGACTCCAAGCAAGTGAGCTCTACATGAAACTGCATATTATTTTTTTAACCACTTTTCTTTGCAGAAATACTTCAACGAATGTCCAGGATTTGTGGTGTAAGCGGCTTTCTCGAGCTATTACAACAACTTCCCTACGAGGTTAAGCTCTGGCCTTGAAGTGAGCCGCTTCAAAAACTGGACTTTCTTCTTCTGATGCCAGTTTATGGTGAATTTACTTCCCTGTTTAGGGTCATTATCCTGCTGCACCACCTACTTCTACCAGCCGTCAGCTGGAGGACAACAGTCCTGACATTAAACTGCTGGAAAGGAACTCCAGGTCCTGAAGCTATGAAGTAAAGCCTAACCATGATGCTCCTTCCACCGTACTCCACCACTGGGACGATGTTTTCATGTTGGCATCAGTCCACTAAATATTTTCCCCAAGTGTGATTAAGATGAAGATTAAATCACATTTGATGGCAAATGAATGCAGAAAACAAATACAATCCCAGGCTTTTTCTTTTCCCTGCACTTGCTCTTTCTCTCGTTTAACATCTCAATACTTCCGTCTGACCAAAGTCTCGCCTGGGTTTAGAGGAACATTTAAAAGTACAGTTACGTTTCCCAGAACTTCAACAGCAGTTTGCTCTCTTTAGCTCGCTCCTCCCTGAAAAGCTGTCGAACCCAATGGATTAAATCCAGATTACCGTTTATCCAGAATTCTCCAACCATGTCCCTGCAGGAGCTAAGTGGAAAAGACAGACTTAAGCTCCACTTTAGCTTCACTTCAATGGCTATAAGGTGATTCAGCATCGACTGTATAATTTTATTGACCAGCACTTGCTGCTCTTTTCTCCTGTTCCCCCCAACGAACCCGGTACCGGGTCCAGCAGCTTTATGCACCAGTTCATGTGCCAAAAAGTTACTCAAGTGCTGTCAGGGTATTTTCTTTCAACTGTTTCTAATTTAAAACGCCCTATAGCCAATATGTCGTTTTGTCAAGAAAGTATTTGATTTATAACAACTTCAGTTGCTGAATTCAGGCAGTGGCATCTTTATGCATAATGCTTTACTATCATGGTGTTTTCCACTGTGCAAACTAAAAAGAAATTAGCATGCTCAGGCATGTGAACGTTCACAACACTGAAGACACTGGTCTTAACTATCCATTGAGACCAGGATTATGCATATTGTCCTTATAATTGTGGAGATATTGTTTATTCAATTTGGATAGGCCTGTTTAGGCAAAATTCTCCTCCAAAATCCCTCGGGGTGAACAGTTTAAGAGTAGCCTAACAGCATCTCGCTGTTGCACTGTTGCTGCAATAAAACAGCCGGGCTGAAAACAGACCTGGAGACATTATGCAGACGCAAACAACTGCCTTATGCCATCTCCCCCTCGTGGCTCTGTAACCTCTGCCACCATTTGTGTTATTATTCCCACAAATGAATACGCTAGCCTCGGCTCGCGCTCATTATTATCTCCTTTTACCTCCTGTCTCACACTCGCGGATGAGGAGTTAATGTCCCTACCAGCTTATGAGGCCTGAATAGCGTTATTGTGCCAAAGGTCACCCAAGTAACAGCCTCCTTGAGTCTGTTATTGCCAAATGCTGTAGAAAAGTGCAACGTGCACCATTAAGAAGTAGCTCGCTCTGCTGCGAGGCAAAAAAAAAAAAAAAGCTGAAGTTTGTTATTTGCTGACCAGTGAGCATCATTCATGCGTTGGTGAGATGAAGCGTGGCACAGTGACTTGCGTGCCTCTGAGGTTCAGTAAAGTGACACCACGGGGGACGTTCTGCAGCTCGCGAGGCGCTCTCCATGTCTGGGACGTGCAGCAGGCTTAGCAGGTTAGCCACTGATGGCACTGTTTGTGTGCATCACCCATCTGCTACTGGACGTTAATGTGTAAAAAAACAAAAAACAAATGCAACATCTGTGAGGCTTGGAGAGTTGTTGTTTTTTTTCCCTAAATTGTGTATTTCCATTTTCATCCTCATTAGCGAGCGATCTGCGCTGACCTGATGCCGGGTCACGTGGAAAGAGAGCCAGGTGGCCTCCAGAATGAAACGGACACATTTGGGAGCGTGAACCATTCACGATGCGGGTCCTGATTGTCGGCGATGATGCAACAGATGATGCTCAATGAGAGCTGTCAACAAGGCCAAGTCCAAATTTAACAGAAACCATTGAGCTGCCCTAAAATAATGGTCATTATATTTAATAGGGGTCATTCAAAGAACCAGTCAAAGAGTCATTTTTCATATTTTAAGTGTACGTTCAGCTATTCTCCATCTTATCTAGTGTACTTCTGCGTAACCCTAACAACCCAATGACTGTCCAAACAATTTGCAATTACTTTAGATTTATAAGGAAACATAGTAATGCACTTCCTGAAGACTAGATGTTGTTGTCTCAGGTGTTTTGTGATTGACTGAATCCCTGTGAGGTTTCTGTGCAGGCCTGAGGTGCCTCCTGACGCACAAGTCCCGTATCCAGTCAGGACCAGAACGTTATAATCAACAATAATCGTACCAGCGTTATAATCAACTAAACTTTGGAGTGATTACCTAACGTTTCCAAATGATGACGAGTCCAAAAATCCAGCTGTTTGAGTCAGAATTGGATCCAAAGTGTGAAAGTTATCAAGTGAAGGAACCACAGCAACAAAGATTAGACGGAAATTAGAAAGTGCCGAGTTCCCCTTTTATTATAATTGCTTTAATTGGCTTCTACAAATGCCACGTCCACTTTAAACACCTCCCAACCTTTAGTTTGGTTTCCCAGCCTCTGCTGTCATTAAGCCCAGTTGTCCCTCGCGGGTTTTTCTCCAGCTTCCTCCCACAAGCCGACCACACGCACGTCGGAGGTTAATGCTGATTTGAAGTTGGCTTTAGGAGTACGCGTGAGAGTGCATGGCCGTTTGTCTCGTTCGCTTCTGAATGGCTCAGTAATGGACCGGCGACCTGTCCAAGGTGTCCCCCGTCTCTCATCTGATGACAGCTGGGACGGGCTCCAGCAGCCATGAACAGGATAATGAAAGTATTGAAACTGGCTGGATGAAGAAAGTATATAAATGCTAAAAAGTGACATATTTCTGTCAGGATTTGGCACCAAAAATAAAGCGGGAGGGAAAAAAAAGAAGACTGCAATATCTTAGACTTGTCAGACGGGCTGAAAAGCAACTCTAGACGCATGCTAATATTGCTCATTGTCTTTTGATCGTTGCTGCTTCCTACAATTATGCTTTTATCTTGATTTTTCTGCCAAAAGCCCAATAATGTAAATTGCTGTATGGTATTGTAAGAATAAAAAAGTGCAACTCAGCACCCAGTAACAAACTCAAAAATGTTTTAAAAGCTTTAACTGCTTCGAAATATTGATAACATTAATTTTGATGTCAGCAATTGAAAAAAGTCAAACAAGTTGGAGAGGAAACTGGCAACGTCTGCAATGATGCTGTTACTGTATTTCTTAATTGATGCGACATTACTTTATCTCAGTTTTGGTGAAGAATTATAGTTCTTTAATGTTTAAATAAATATATTAAATATTCAATTAAATTCATATATAGTTTTAAATCAGTCATTATGTTTTTCTGCTCTTGTATTTGTCAGAATAACTGGATTAGTTTGAAATATTATATTCACTAAGCACAGTTACTTATACCATCTACTGCTTACTCAGCTTTTTTGTGGTTTTTGTACAGTTTAAAAAGCTAAAAATACCATAAAATCAAAGCATAAAACATTGAGCAATTCTCTCTAAATAGCTTGCACATTATTATAAATATAGTATAAGGATTTTGTAGCCAAGTAAGCACTTTGGCTATAAAAGCTTGATGCAGTCCTCAACCTGCAGCCTTACGTCAGAAACATAAAGACACACATGCAGGATTACGTGAAGCACGTGTATGTGCATACATACATGACACGAAACATGTTTAAAATGCACTAAAATAAAACATATGGAGGTCAATTGAACAGCTATTTGATATATTTTGATATAAGCATTGCATTATTTACCATCTACATATCACAAGTGTGTATAGTTTGTATTTTCACAATGTTATTGTCAATTCTGGAGCATTAAAGAGGTTCCTGGAGAAATCCCAGTCATTGCTGCCGTCTTGCTGCTGAAAGTGTGCAGACGGATCTGTAGAAGTAGGTTTAAAACAGACGATACAACATAGACACTGCAAATCAGCTGTGAATTCTGACTGGCAGTCGGCACTTTACTTCATGATGACTCCGGAGTTTCAGCGTAAAGAGCTCTGACTGGCGGTTAACGGTTTCCATGGTGACCAACACTATCTGACCGGGGCTGGAAATGCACTTAAAGTTGGTCCCAGACAGCTGCTGTTTAAAGAGAAACCGCAGCTCTAAATGGGAT
This sequence comes from Cololabis saira, assembly GCF_033807715.1. Classification (NCBI taxonomy): domain Eukaryota; kingdom Metazoa; phylum Chordata; class Actinopteri; order Beloniformes; family Belonidae; genus Cololabis; species Cololabis saira. The sequence continues at coordinate 32,341,526 of NC_084598.1, forward strand.
TTCTTTGCCACCGCGAGGAGTAACAAGGCCTTACCGCAGACATCGATGTGACATTCGTGTTCCCTGGGCAGAAAGCATCAACATACAGGCGAGTTTCAGGGAAAAACATCCATGTAAAGTGTTTTCTTAGGTCACTGTCACTGTCCAAAAGTAAAAACACAAAAAAAAACCTATATGGGCAGAAACATGTTTTTGCTTCTTATCCGTCTTTGAAATTGCCTTCTCCCTTCACAAGTTCTTCTTTTCTTGGACATTTTTGGTTCAAATCCATCCCTCAACCCAAAAACTGCTGTTGGAAATGACTTCCTGTGTGGTGAGCAGATCCAGTCATGGCGAAACAAAATCAAGATGCACTGAGGGATATTATGTAGCAATGGTTTAAATATGTCTCTAAAACAAGGACAGAATTACGCTTGCCAGCTCTCCAGGAGCAGATAAACTCCGGTTCTGGGCCAAGTTTGGCCGGGTTTGTGGGCCTTGACATTAACAAGTCTGCTAAAGAGAGACAAATTTTCCCCCATTTTTAAGAAAAAATGTAGACCTTTGGAGTAAAAACTCTGGACTCTACAGCAGGTTGAGTAAGAAGTTCTTGATTTTAATTTTAACCTTCCTCCACGCTGCAAAATGTCAGTTACCCTATGGCTCATAAAAGTCCCACCATTTATTTTAATGGGAATTTTTACCAATAAATGTTTACGTTTTTTTTTCTAAGAAATGTAGCATGTTGTCATGGAACTGAGCTGCTTGTTTTTCAAATGTGAGTTTCTTATAACCTTGAAATCTAAACATGCTGCATACGTCTAGCTACCATCTGTTGGAGCTCATTAACTCCGCCCATAAGTTGTGGCAAGCCAATCAAATCAGTCTATCCTGTATAAGAAGTGTGGGCGGGCTTAACGCGATGACGACAGAGCGGCGACGTCATTTTGTTGTAAACAGCGTAGATGGCTGAGGATTAACAAGGACGGTTGAATATTATGACCTTTTTCTTAAAAAAACGAGCAGAAGACGGCACTCAGATCGTTCCTTTGTAAAGTAAATGTATTTGCTGTTTTGCCGAAAGACTACAGCAAAAGTTTAGTTTACTCTTCGATGCCACAGACTCTCCCGTTGACTCACTCCCGTCGCTCTGAATACGCCACCTCGTTCCTTGCTCCGATTGGTTGCTTGATAAGCAGCCGTTGGCTCCGCCCCCTGGATTGGGAGGCCCCTCGGCTCGTATTCAGGCCCTACTTCTTTCTAGAAATGGCTTCTCTATCAAGCTAAGTTGAAACGTGTGATATGTTAGTAGTGAACAATAGCAAGGAATCACTATACATAATAATAATTACAATAATAATAATAATATACAACAACGTACTGGAACTGCCTTTGGAAGTTCATACAGTCAGTGTTAGAGTGCAGTAAAGTAATATCGTCTCCCTTGTTAATCTTTCGTTGTCGACTTACCGAAAGCTCGCTTTGACGGAACATGAAAAATTCCCGCTAAGTGTTTAGTTGCTCGTTAAGCTCATTTTCATCACCGCCGCTTCTCCCATCGTGCCGCTTCCGCTGGAGCGGACGGCGATCTGGGGGATTTACAGAATGGCGTCGGTTCATTTCCCCGCAGTGACCATAATCATCAGTCATGAGCCATCCGAGGAGCCTCGGACGTGATGTCTTCTGACATGAACTTTTGCATCTGCACTTCTGTTTACTGCTTACGCTGCAGGTCGTGTGTGTGCATCCGCGTGTTTTGGTGCATTTGAATGCTGAGTGTACGGGTGTTTCAACCGGCCGCACCCCCCCCAACCCTGCACCCCTCCTCCCCCCCAGAGGTCACTTTGAAATGAAATAGATTTTTCAAGATCTCAGCCAAGGCTGTAGGGAAGGTCACTTCATTAATCACGGCTAAATGCCACTGTCTGCCTGTCTCCTTCCTTAAGCAAGTTAACGCCTACAGATAGCATCATTGGCTGATACCAATAATTAATTATCAGGTGGTACAGAACGATTAGCAGCGTCATTCTGTGGGATTGCTGTAATTACTATGTTCAGACTCATTAGGTTAATGCCATCACATGCTCTTTGGCGTTGGGGGGCAGATGCATGTCTTCCTCGCATTGTGGCCTTTTGTGAGATGAGATGCCCCCCCCCGCCACCCTCCCCTTCCCCATTCGCTTCCTTTGCCTTTCTTGCATATTTTTCCTGCTGATTCAGTTTTGCAAAATGTCAAATAAGTCTTTTACTTTTGAGTTTGGGGTGGATGCGTCAGAAGACGTAACAGAGGGGAACGAGATCAGAGAGAGATGCTCGTGGTGACGTACGTGCTTGAGCGTTTCCGACGTGTGTTTGCATGGGAGCCACCAGTCGGGCAGGTTTATCTGCATCGCAACCAAAATAATACAATAGAGGGCAAGTTGCTTTGTTATCCACCGATCCACGCTTTACTGACGGAGCTGATGCAGTTTACCACCCAGAGGCTGTTTTTTTTCTTTTTAAATAATACTCTGTGACATGTTCACATAAATAAATGCGTCATCAACTACTGTCTCATTCACTCTCTGTCTTAGTTGCCAATTCTTAAGCAGAGAAATGAAAGCTTTTAGTGGTTCTTGACAGTGAAGAGTCTGGGGGATCTTTCCCGGGAATAATACTTCTCCACATGGGAAGTGAGGCGTTTTATATTAATGATTTGCCATGAACAAAAATAAAGGCTCCTCAGCACCAGCCAGATAAACTTTTCAGCTCTTCTGGTGGCTCACTGCTTGACGTTGGCTCCATCTTGTGGCTCCTCTGACACTTTAACATCAAAATCAGAACAAGAATCTGCTCTGATGTCCTTCTGCAGTTTGTGCAACAAAAGTCCCTGGTGTTTGGTGCAAGCTGCAATAAAACAATAAAAACAAAAGGCAACCCCGGCAATCAAAAAAAGGAAAAAGCATAAACAAAAGAAAAATGCAGTGACATGCAAATCTCCTAAACTCAAAACTCCACAGAAAACAGATACAAGGATGAAACTGAAGAAAGGCAACACCTTGAGAGAAAATCAGTCAATTTGAATTTGATGGCAGCACCAACAAAACCAGGTGGGACCAAATGATTTCCCTTTAACTACGGTCTGTTCACATCTGTTCACATCTGGGAAGGCAGGAGGCCAGCTGGAGCTTTGGGAGACGGATGGCGTCCCGTTCTTGTCCGATGAGGGATTCGAGCTGCTCCACAGGCCAAGGTCTTCTCTCTCTCTCTCTCTCGCATTTCTTGGTTTATAAATTGTCAAACGTCTACATCCATTTATGCCTCAGACTTGATTTAGCTTCAGCCCAAAGAAGATGACAGTGTTTCTACATCAAATTTGGCTGCTTATCTTTGCATAATAGAGCTTTAACCTGCGTTTGTGGACGGTATAGTGAACTCTGTTTCAGACTGTGATTTTCAGATGGGTTTTTGAATACAGTGCAGGAGTTGCTACAATTCAATCCTGCCTGTTTTTATTTGCATCCCATCATCTCACTGGGCCATCGTCATTTAAGCCAATTAGCTTCAAGATATTCATCCAGGTGTTTCTTTTCCATGTCCCAACTTTTAGATATTAAATTCAAAATGAGCATCATTTGATGACTTTCCATGTATTATTGTTAATGAAAAATATGTTGTTGTTTTTTTTAGCCTGATAGATCAGATCCACATCTCAAAAGATGTACCTGCAAAACTCAGTTTCCGAGCTATGGGTTTGGGACATTTTTAAACCACTGTATTCTGTTTTTATTTTGTTTTTACAATTTTTACAACATTTTGGGATTTTGGCCCCATCCACCAAGATGTTTATTTCAGTTTATTTCAATAGCACCAATTCTGCAGGGACCTTAGGACACCAGCTGTTGGGGTCAAACGTCGCCTCAAGGCACTTTGCACAGATAACAAAGTTCTCAGTACTTGTTTTCCAAAACAGTCTAAATTTAAAAAATGCGAATTAATAAAAAAAAAAAAAGGCAATCTGTACTGTGGTGAGATGAAATACTCTGAAAGTCGTTCTGACTGAAACGTCCAGCTTGTTGTCGGTGCTCAGTTCAAACACCCGCATCGCTAAGTATGAGGTTCCCCCAGTGTCTGTGGAATCGCTGGAAAAGAAATGTAGATGCTGGGAGAGATATACTGGTTTGGGATCGATGTATGCTCCCATTCAGATGTCTTGTTCTTTGAACACGTTGCATCATTCAGCAAGACAATGCTGCACTATGCATCTGTCTGCAATGTCCCGTTGTTTTCTGCTTATGGAATAAATATCCATTCATTCACTCTGGGTCGCAGGGCTCTGCCGGAGCTCAGTCGTCATCAGAACATCATTATAATATATATATATATATATATATATATATATATATATATATATATATATATATATATATATATATATATATATATATATATACACACACCCGTATTTTCTGGACTATAAGCCGCACCTGCATATAAGCCTCATCTGCTATATTTTTTTAAAAATTATAAAAAAAATATATACAAGCCGCACCTGCATACAAGCCGCATCCGCTCTATTTAAAAAAAAAAAAGATATGCAAGCCGCAGATATTTATGTTGTTAGATTAGATATTTACTACATGTACAGAAGGATTTTGAACTGTAAATGATGTACATGTTTGTACCTAAATAGATCCTTTCCTAACAGTGTCTTTTAACACGGCAGCAACTTTGCTGATTAAAACAGGACAGAACCAAGAGAAAATAACCGGTATTTATTTATTTATCTGTTTGAAATCTGCTTCTACCTACTTCTATCTGCTAAAGAAGAAGTAGCGTATTCTTCTTTGCATTTATTTTGTCTTAGTTTTGATTCTAATTCCGGTTAGAGCGCCCCGAGTGGTGGAGGAAAAATCCACAGAATAGCCGCACCTTTTTTATAAGCCGCACGGTTCAAAACATATGAAAAAAGTAGCGGCTTAAAGTCCAGAAAATACAGTATATTAAGTAAAGTACATGTGCACAGCGGCGTGACTGAAACTGCTCTTTTCTTTCTTCTTGTCTAACCTGCAAATATCTCGAGGTAAAGTCATGTTCCTGAATCCGAAGCTGCAGGTCCCGACTGGTCCCGGCCTACCGACCTACCACAGAACAACAGTGTAATAATAACTGTTGGCCTGGGTGAGTCTTTGATGACGTGGGCTCTGCTGCTGGATGTTGGCTTCAACATCCGTCGGTTTGGATCACAGACTCCTCTCAGGTGGCGCTCACAGGAAACGGCACAGATGTGTGCAGGAGGACCGGATGTGGTCGTACCCTCAATGTGTCGTATCTACCAGAACCATTTCTACAAACTGGCTTCATGGTAATCATGGCAATTTTATTTGTAACGCACAATTCAACACAAGGTTATTCAAAGTGCTTTACATCAACATTAAAAGCGGCAAGACAAAATTAAACAGTAAATAACAAATAAAATGAAATAAAATGATAAGAAAATAAGTAAAATAATAAAAGCACAAGTTGTTAAAAAGTAAGGGCAGTAGAGTACAGCAGGTACACATCTCATTCTTAGAATGGCAAGAATTACGTTTCTATACAGTCAAAACGTACAAAGACCGGGTCAAATACAGTATTACAAAAGTAATCTGTAACAATTCGTACGGTGAATTAAACCAATTTGACAATTCTATGTCACAATGCCTGTTTCCAGGTCTTATTTCACACAACTCTTTTTAATCAGGGTGCAGCATCAGATCAGTTTAACTTCTCAGGTCTTTAACGTAGCAGAGGCAGTTTTGTATTTGACGAGGGTCGGTGTCACTACCGGCAGCACAAGGAGATACCTGGACCTTGCAGAGGTTTCACAGTTAACCCAACCCCTCCAGGATGGCACATCCAGGGGGCTTTCAGCGTCTCTCAGGACAGTCTCAAGGACAGGGAGGAGACTCCAGGAGACAGGCAGTTACTCCAGGAGAGCTGGAGAAGGCCATAGAAAGTCCTTGACCCATCAGCAGGGCCAGTATCTGCCTCCCTATGTTAGCAGGAACAGGATGAACACTGGCAGAATGTCTTGTTCTTTTTTTCTTCTTCTCAAAATGACTTCTAGGTGTGAGTGAAACAACCAGAAATTAGACTTCCGCTCGCTGCTCACCACCGTGGAGTTCAATTGGCATCTGCCCTTGAACACCGGAGTCGGCAGGCCTGCAACATGGTGCCATGTGCCCTTGCGGATAAGAGCAGGTTCACGCTGAGCACACGTGACAGAGGTGAAAGGGTCGGGAGAAGCCACGGAGAACGTCACGCTGCCTGCAACATCGTTCAGCAGGGCCGGTTTAGTGACAGGTCAGTGGTGGTCTAGGAAGCAGAACCGTAGGACACACAGACCTCTACAGGCAGCTGGACAATCAGACCCAGACATCCATTAGTGATGGGGTCCTGGGTTCCTCCCGCTGCACGACAAGGCCCATCCTCATGTGGCAACGGTATGCAGGCAGTTGTGCCTCTGGGACGATGTGTCTCAGGCCCCGTTTACACGTAGCAAAAACTATGGTGTTTTCATGCGTTTTGGCCATTCATTTACACGAAAACGAAGCTCAAAGTCACCAAAAATGATCATTTCTGAAAACTCTGTCTTCACGTTTGCTTGTAAACAGAGGGAAATGGTCTTAGTCTTCAGAACGTCACATTATGCAACATAAACGTCACCAGTGTCATGTGTGCGACTTTAGAATATAAAACAGGTAAAATACAAGAAAATATTGAGGGTAGCCAAACAAATTGTGAACACAGGTTTTTATTGGGTCCGACCAGGGCGAACCGGAAGTTACTTGTGTCATTTGTTGATGTTTTTTTTCCAAGATTCTGATTGGCTAGCACAGCGCTCTGCAACACAAAATGTTTTGGACCAAATTGGACCAAAAACACAAAAAACAAATATGTCTGGAGCCGCAAAAAATTAAAAGTCTTGTATCAGCCTTAGAATGAAGGCAACACATGCTGCATGTATCTATATTAGCTATAAATGGGGGAAGATTTTTTCATTATGCACTTTGAGAAAAAAGTCGAAATGTCGAGATTAATGTTGATGTACAATCCTGAGAAAAAAGTCAAAATGTTGAGAAAAAAAGTCAGAATTTCGAGAAAAAAGTAAAAATGTTGAGAAAAAAGTCAGAATTTCGAGAAAAAAGTAAAAATGTTGAGAAAAAAGTCAAAATTTAGAGAAAAAAGTCGAAATGTCGAGATTAAAAAGGAAAGGCAAAAGGAAGAAAACATTTTGAGTTGCTGCGGTGAAATCTGCCGGCTGCATCAATATTTCCCTGGGATTTTCACTGTCCTTGAGCGCAGCCCTCAGTAGGTGGAGCGATTTTATTTCCATCAAACACCACGGCATCCGAACACATCATCCACTCCATTTCAGCATGATTTCTTTTTTCCCCCTCCATCAAAATCTGATGTATTTTCAAAGTGTTTTGAGACTTTGAGTCGTGCGTATGTGTCACCGAATGCCGGATGTTAAACAAAACACTGGTTTTCTTGATCCATTTTCCTTTTTGCGACCAACAAAAGGCATGAAATCAGCACCTGCTGCGACAATGATTGGAAAATGATCATTACCCTTTTTGTGATTGTTATTTCAAAAGCAGCCAGCTATCATATCTATCATACTTTTCTTTCTCTTCTCTAAAACATTTCTGGATAATCGGATTCGATTTATCATGTGGGACTTAATCAAAATCCTGCGTGGCGTCTCCGGGACCCCGAGAATGTCTCCATATCTGGTATTTTACTGACATTTACCCAGACAGAGTGGCAGATGCCCTCTGTAATCAGATGATGGAAACTATTTTTAGAGATGACCTGTCCCCCCCAACCCACCCCCAAAGAAAATGGACAAAATGCAAATAAAGAGAGAAGGGAACAAATGGATTTATGATTAGCTTTGGCAGCAGGGGAAAGACAACAGATGTCTGTCAAATTGGGTTTTTCAATTTTGGATAGATTAGCCAGCAGGCGGCGAAGTAATAACACAGAACAATGCAAAGCAGGCGGCCTTATTTACTGTATAATGTGCTTCTGCGGTGGAGTCGATTTAATACATCAAACGCACAACGGCGGAGAAGGGCAGGGGGACAATGTGTCTGGCAGGATCGTTTAAGATCTCCAGCCTTTGGTCAAGGTAAATAGAGAGGTGAAGGAAACCCACAGTTCATTTGGTACCGTTGACAGTTAGACTATTAAAGTGTGTCTTGTGCCGAGTGATAAACTCCCCTCTGAAGAACACAGGCCCCGTCTATTTTTAATGTTAATCTTCTTTTAAATAGCCTACATGACATTTAAGTAGCAGCGCCGCAGATGCAGTCGGGTCCAGAAGTACTCGGACGATGACGAGCAGTGTTTTTCTGACTTTTGCCTATACGCACCCGTAAAGTGTATACTTTCGGCTTTGATTTAAGATGTCTTCCAAAAATAAGCAAAGAACCTAGAAAAAATACTGTTGGCAATACTAAGTACCCCCATGATTCAATATCTTTAGCAGGAATAACTTAAAGTTTAAGTCATTTCCTGTATGATTTCATCAGTCCCTCATTCTCATCAGTTCAAACCGGGGGTAAGACTTGTTGGAAAGACTGGCAGCTGTGTTGAAAAAACGTTCCACTTGTGAATCACCTTCCTCGCTGTAGAGACTTGAACTCCAAATGGTTTGGAAATTAGACACCTTGATGATCCAGAACAGCCAACTGCCAAGAAGCCTGCCTGTACTGAGGTCTGCACACCGGCTGATGATCAATTCACCAGGGGGGGTGATGAGCTGCACTTGGCTGCAATTTACCTACTTAAATCCTGTGCCGGGAAAATAGGATGCTTAGTGTTGCCCACATTTTCCCACCTGTCCAAGAAATTGTTGCATTATATTTTCCAAATACTAAGCCTAACCAAGTCAATTCAATTCAATTTTATTTATATAGCGTCTATTAAAACCAGAGGTGTCAAAAGTATTCACATTCATTACTCAGGTACTAGAGTTTAAAAATACTCCTGTAGAAGTTGAAGTATCAACTCAAGTTTTTTACTCAAGTAAAAGTATAAAAGTACTGGTTTTAAAACTACTTAAAGTATAAAAGTAAAAGTAATGTAAGGGGGAAAAAAGCCATTAAGGACTAAAGCCATTGAAAATGAATGCATCTTAGTATAATGCAAATATATTAAAGAACCATATATGTGTACTATTGAGCATTAACATGTGTTTCAGAGAGCAGGAGATATGATGACTAGTTGCCTATAAGTATTGTAATGGTGCAAAAAGTCAAACTTCAGAGGCATGTTATCATTTATCCTAACCTTTATTGGAATGTACATCCAAGTTTAGTTGCAGGAATCTGAGGGAACGGATGTAAGAACAAAACTGGACAAGAACATCTGTGCCACAACCACAACCAAATTCACTCTATCTGGATGGAGCAATTTAACTGGATAGTTTTTTTTTAAAGGCCGAAATGAAACAGAGTAACAAGGCTGTTTTTAAAATGTAAGGAGTAAAAAGTACAGATAATTGCGTGAAAATGTAAGGAGTAAAAGTGAAAAGTCGTCTGAAAAATAATTACTCCAGTGAAGTATAGACAACCAAAATTTCTACTTAACTAAGGTAACAAAGTATTTGTACTTCGTTACTTGACACCTCTGAATACAACAGAAGTTGTCTCTACTGTAGGTGCTTTCCAGAGAACCAGAACATGACCCCCAATTACATCAACAATGGCAAGGAAAAACTCCCCTTTAGGAGGGAAGGAACCTTGAGCAGGACAATCAGATTTATTTATTTTTACACGCAAAAACATTGAATTATGCACATGACTGTTCCGTAACGTCATGTGCAACATCTACTATAAAATGGAAGCAAGTGGGACTTGGCCACATGAGCGTCTCCTGACCACGGATTCCTGCCAGACTACACAATAATAAAGCATCAAGGACACCAGACACCCAGAAGGAAATAAAAATAAGCGGTGAGACTCCTGAAGGAGGAATTATAACGGCGAAAACACCAGCCTGGCGAGAAAAAAGTTAGACCAGAATGAGAAACATCGGGAGGTGTGTCTTTCACAGAAGGCCGAGTGGAAAGTGTTGAAGGGGAACAGAGAGAAGCAGGAGAGAAGGTAAACATCAGCAGAGGGAAATAAAGGAGAGAGAGTTTGAGCATTCATGTGTATGACGAAAGGTTGTGGTGGTTCAGCAGCAGGAAAAGTTCCTCACACTGACTGAAATCAACCGTAAATGCCGTAATAACAGGATACCAGGACTGCTGGGAAGAGAGAAACAGCACAAAAGCACAAAGTCTGAGTCTGTATGTAAACAACAAGAGGAAATGATGAAGAAATGAGGAAACGATTACGTGAACTGGAGCCAAAAACGGATCAAATTCCCTCACTGGATTTTTATGAAGACCTACATCTGCACAATAACCGTTATCACTGTTGCTACGGTTACCACACCTCTGCCTGTAAAAGCAATTAAACATTTATGAGCAGGATAAAAAAAACTTTAATGACTTTTAAAACATGAAAATGTCCAAAAATGTGTTTTTCATCAAATACTACATTCCCCCCCTCGTTAATAATAAAACAAACGAGTGTTTACTTCCTTTATAAGTCATCCTTTTGCCAGTAAAGCTGAAGCCGTTGCAGATTAAGGAGTCCGTGGCGTGTTTTCAGTCCTTGACCTCGGCCTGCGTCGCCGATCACCTGACTAAACCGAGTGCTGCAGGTCTGGAAACACCGGTGGGTGTTTTCTCTCCAGAAGCAGAGGCTGTAAAGTTCAGCTGCTTGCCAAGAGGCAGCTGAGTCACTGGTATCGATCCACCGCACTTCCAACCCTCAGATATATTATTTTCATTTCGTGCCATCCAGCAGAAACCTTTGAAAACAGTCACATCATCCGTTTTAACTTCAAACGCTGCCCTCGAAATACTTCATGAGAGCAGCGTTGACTCATCCCTAACGCGCAGGACGGATCAATACGTTATTTAATCTTACCGTGTAATCAATTAATTAGGCTCTATGATGTAGTTTGCTCCGTGGAGTTTGCTTATGACTTTTAATAATTTAACGAGTAACAAGAAACAGCTCTAAATAAAAGCTTACTGAAAACCTAAATCCACTTTAATTCTTAAAGGACCCGTGTTATGTTGTTCATTTAGACAGACAGACAGACAGACAGACAGACAGACAGACAGACAGACAGACAGACAGACAGACAGACAGACAGACAGACAGACAGACAGACAGACAGACAGACAGACAGATACGTGTTTCTAAGGGAGACTCCATCAACCCCATGGAGGGAGACTTACATTTTATTCTTTCAGTCAGGACCCCTATCATGAGGGTTGGGATATAAATCCCAACTGGTGTTGGTAAATCTCTAGGTAGTGTAAACTCTAGTGTGTTAGAGTTGCTCCTGTAGTTTCTTGTGCTGGCCCCCCCTTCTCTTCTCTTTTTTCTCTTTTGTACATGGTGCAGCATCCTCTGCCGGTGGCGAAGAGCATCTCTGAATGCAAAACACCAGATCCTGCAGTGTGGGAGTGAGGGGGGAAGGGTAACAGCCCCCTCAATACTCCTCTGCCTGGCCCTGCCCCTTTTCAACCTTTCCCCGACCCTGCACCCCAACCTGGGACTTGCTGATTGGGCCGGAGCTTCGGGAGCTGCATGCTGGCCTGCGGTCCTCACCCCTGGTCATCCCGTTGCTGCTGACGTCCCCGACCCCCAGTCTGGCCCTCGGCAGGAGGGTCCCCCCTTATGAGCCTGGTCCTGCTCAAGGTTTCTTTCCTCCTAAAGGGGAGTTTTTCCTTGCCACTGTTTGGCTTAAGGTTTTTCTCCCACTAGGGGAGTTTTTACCTGCCATTGTTCATGTAATAACTGCTCGGGGGTTCATGTTCTGGGTCTCTGGAAAGCGTCTAGAGACAACTTTTGTTGTATTAGACGGTATATAAACAAAAATTGAATTGAATTGAAATCAAATCAAATCTAACTTTATTTATATAGCACTTTTTTTTTACAATTGGTTTATTGATTTTTCATTTTAATGCACATACATTCATAAACATAACACTCAAAAAGAGTAAGCCTTTTATCCCCCATCCAACCCTCGATAAGATCTGCGGTAAACAAAACATTAATAAAGATACCATTATGTGAATGAGCATATATACATTTCAAGAAGAAAATAAATAAATGAATAATATGCACACAGATATACATCGATCACATGTCCAAATATAGCACTTTTTATATAGTAGCAATACAAAGTGCTTTACATAATAAAATCAAAATTTAACATATAAAAACTCACACACTCATGGTTAAAAATACACATCTGGTCCTTTTTTACACACATCCTCACATTAAAACCCACACAGCACACAGAAACCCCCCCACCCCACATACACATAATCATGAACATCTTAAATAAATACCTGGCTTGAGGCTGAGGTGAGGAACGATATCCTGGGGATCTATCCACACCAGGAGCCCCCCACCAATGACCAGTGAGGGCAGATCAGGGCCGGCCTCCAACCCACAGCCAAGGCTGCAGGACTCCCCCGCGACCCAGACCAGGGCTGTCGCCACGGCAACGACCCCACAGGCCGAGTAGATGGACTCCCTGGTGTGGAAGATCCCCACAAGGAAAAGCTCTGGAGATAACATATTAAAAAGCAAAAACACGTTAAAATAAACTCTCAGACTCTCTGAAGAAGGCGGAAGTTCTGCCGAAACTGTCAGAAAAGTTTGAAGGTAAGACCTCGGATCCTTGTCTGAACAAAAGAAAACCACAAAGCTTATTAAAATAAACCTGAGAACAAAATAAAAGAGTTAACATAGAATAAGTACATAATCAAAGAATTGAAAAATGAATATTTAAAATAATAAGAAAAAACTAGATAACAATAAACTAAACTGCGCTAATAAAATAAATAAATTCAGCTATAAGTAGGGGTGGGACGATACGGGTAACTCAAGATTCAATACTTTGGCGATATGTGGCCCATGATCACGATAATATCACCATATCTACGATATTCGGTTTATTGTAAGAAATTTCATCAACGATATATCACAATATATGTGACTGAAAAAGGAAAAATATCCATAAAAAGGAAACGTCTGTAGCTATGCATTTATTCAATGCCAAAACTTCATACAATGTACAAAACAAGTGCATTTGTATAGAGCCTCACTGCCTCCTAGGCTTGTAAATGTAAACACTGTACAGCTGGACAAATTAAAGTGCATGAACATTAATAACATGTTTTATATAAACCAGGACAGTGCACTGCTTTATTTCTAATACTGAAAAGTCAGTGAGCAACTTAATTGTGCATAGTACCGTATTGCCTCCTAGGCTTGTAAATGTAAACACTGTACAGCTGGATAAATTAAAGTGCATGAACAATAGTGCGGTGACAACTGCGTAAATCCATTATGTGTGTTGTAATAAAATATCAATATTTGCCTTCGGTTTATCGATTATTTATTGCGACAGAGAGCGCAACAATATATTGGAATATCGATTTTTGTTCCCCACCACTAGCTATAAGCTAAACTAAAAAGGAAGGTCTTGAGCCTCTTATTAAAAATGTCAAATCAACCGGTAAACAGGGATTCTTGCCTTTTGGATCAACTCTCAGCGCTGGTACCATGTACAGTTATTGCAGACGCCACACTGATCCACCTGTTGGTCCCCAACTCCTGCTAAAAGGGTGTTTCTCCTTTCCAGAGCGCCTGGTGCTTGCTCATTCTCTCTATCGCTTATGCAGAATGACATTTTTAAGTCTCGTCACAGACAAGGCAAGGCAAGGCAAGTTTATTTGTATAGCACAATTCAACACAAGGTAATTCAAAGTGCTTTACATCAACATTAAAATCAGCAAGACACAATTAAACAGTAAATAACAAATACAATGAAATAAAATTACAAGAAAAGTGGTAAAATAATAAAAAGTACAAGTTGTTAAAAAGTAAAGGCAGTAGAGTACAGCAGGTAAGTATTTACTTTAAGAGTACGCTTTAGTAAACAGTAATGTTTTTAGCCCTGATTTAAAGGAGCTGACAGTTGGAGCAGACCTCCAGGTCTACAGGAAGTTTGTTTCTTAAACTAACAGTTGGTTCTGTTAACCTGGTAAAGCCCAGGCAGCTAAGATATATTCAGCTTTAAAAGTTTACCATCATTACTATCTGGTAATAGACCCAGGATTGACTTAACTTCAAGGTAACTACAGTCAATTTACTTCCTCATTCTGGTTAAACCCACATAAACAACTTACACGTGCACACTTTCTCATTTATATGCATTTATATGGGCTCCTGAAGTGTCTGATATTATCTTAAATGTATGTGTTTTATAGTAAATTTTTAGGCCATTATTTTGAGAATAAACTCCCACTTTTGGTTTCTAAATCAAACGTAAGTCTCGGGCCTTAGATGTTTGGTCCATTCCTGTAAGCGTGAATGTGCTGATGTAGGCTGCCATGATTCATACATTTCTGTCAGTGTGCAGAGATTGTGCTGAGGCAACACTAGTGTGTAGGTGGAGAGAGACGCGTCATGTTGACATGTTTCAGCAAGCAGAGCTGCTCGGGTTTCACAGGGGAATCTCAGCAGGAGCTGTTCATTGTTTCAGGTTTCACCCAGTTAAACTTTTAATACAAAATGTTTTCTGATCAAAGTGTCCCCGTGTTTTATAATCTACAAAGTTGTTGATGTGCGTTAAAGGTGAGAGTGTAGCTTAAAAAAACATCTGATGTCACAGAGGTGCTGCGTAAAAATGTCAGCCGCCAGGTTAAACCGGAGGTTGTGTGTGTTCTCTTCAAAATAAAACATTGTTTCATTATTTACGAGCCCAGTTTTTAAAAAGAGACATATAATAACCTGTTTTCACCTGAAGTGACCCAAAGCAAAATTATTTTGGCATGTCAGATCAGTCACTTCAGACTGAACCGTATATATTCAAGATTGGATCACAAACTTACATTCAAATTACTCAAATTATACTCTGGGAAATTATGACAAATAAATTGGTATTCTATACAGAAACAAAGTCACAATGTCCTTTATGTTGCTGGAACTGGATTACTGAAGCAGGTTTTGGATTATGTTATCCATAGACATGGATACTGAACTCCATTTATCACATTCTGCTCATTACAGATACCAGATACTGCACCTATGATTGCATTTTATATGATAAACTGGGTTCTTCTTTGTGTACAGTATACAGTTGCTCTTGAAATAATAGAAAACAATGTTGTCAAGTTCTTTACTTCATTAACTTGGAACGTCTCAAAACAAATATTTAAGCTCAATACAATGATTACTATGGCCTCAAACTAAAGTTATTATTCAGTTTTTTTTATTATTATTCCACCCAATATTTCATTGTAAACTGCGTATAATGACAATAAATCTTTTCTATTGTATTGTATTTTATTTTTTTCTATTCTAAACTCTAGATATAGTTGAGCTTGTAGTAGTTCAGCAATTTCTGAAATACTCAGACCAGCCCATCTGGCACCAACAACTATTATTCCCTAACCTGAGGCTCAGTTTGAACTTCAGGAAGCGTTGTTGATGATGTTTACCATGTTTGCCTAAATGCATTGAGTTGCTGCCATGTGATTGGAAATAATAAATAAATAAAATAAAGAAATAAATCACTTCTATTCTATTCTATTCTAAACTCAAGAGATAGTTGAGCTTGAAAATCCTAGTAACTCAGCAATTTTCTGAAATACTCAGACCAGCCCGATGTTCAGTTTGGACTTCAGAAAACGTTCTTGATGCAATCATATGCTGTAACAATGCACCTTTCAATAACCATGTCTACCTCATACTGCTGCACCTTTCACTTTTTTTTTAAATTGTATATATGTTAATAAGAGCTGTTATTTGCCTATTTACTGTACAGTGAGCAAAAATAACCGAGTCAAATTCCCTGTCTTGTTTGACATGACTTGGCCAATAAACCTGATTCTGATTCTGATTCTTGACCATGTTTACCATGAGTTGCTGCTATGCGATTGGCGGATTCAATATTTAGATTAGATTAGATTAGATTAGATTAGATTAGATTAGATTATTTATTTATTGTACCCTTGGGTAAATTTGGTTTACAGTGAGTGATTCATCTCGTATTATACATACAATCTAAAACCATACACTCAACAACACAAGATAAAGTGACGACAGTGCTTTGACTAAAAGAACAAAAAGGACGGCCCCAAGATAAGAAGCAAGATAAGTTAAAACATCAGTAGATAAAAAATACTAAAATATTCAAATCAAGCCAAAGGATAAAAAAAGTGCCTTTTCATAAAAACAAGATAAAGTAAACAATACAAAACATAAATACAACGTTATGTTGGAGTTTCTCTCACTTCATAGCACTGATGGCTGCTGGTACAAAGCTGTTTTTGTAACGTTTGGTTTTGCAAGCAGGTACCATGAAGCTCCGACCTGATGGAGCAGCTGAAACTCACCTTTAAGAGGGTGGGAGTTGTCTTTTAAAATCGAGCCAGCTATCCTCTGTAACTGGTTAGTATACAGGGATTCTGGATGAAGATGAGACTCACCAATCAGCTTGCTCGACCATTTCACGATTTGGTTTAAACTTAAATTTGTGTTGACAAGCAACTGAACAGGTAATATTATTAAGGGGCCAGTGAGTGTATATGTATTTATTTATTAATTGATATGTTATTATTTTAGTGTTCATGACTGAAAATGAAGGTTTTCCCTCACTGTTAATTTATTATTATTTTGAAAATCTTTAAGCAGAAGTGGGATGTAACTTCTCGTACTTGAACAGCGTTTCTCTTTACTGTCAGAGGGTGACAGGCGACCAGTGGGAGGGAGGAGAAGTTTTTTCTGTCGCTTTTGGCTGCTCATCTTCAGCATGGAGGCTCCGCCGCGCTTCTCCCGAGAGGAGATCAACAGCACCGTGTGGGAAGTTCCGGACAAGTACGAGCGGCTGAAGCAGGTCGGCACCGGCGCGTACGGCTCGGTGTGGTGAGTGCACTGGCGGCCGATCCGAGGCTGGTCCCTGCGGGGAAAGTGCGTGTGCAGGCTGGGATGGGAAGTGTGTTGGTGGTGTTAGTCTGAGCGCAGCTTTCATCTTCAGTGCGCCACTGCAAGCAGCCGCATGCAGCTGCTGCAGCCGCATGCAGCATGCAGCTGCATGCGGCTGCAGGCGGCTGCAGATGAGATTTCAAGTGAGTCTGCGTGGATGATGTCCTGCACACCCCATCAAGCAGCTAGGTCAGGGGTCGGAAACCCAAAATGTTGAAAGAGCCATATTGGACCAAAAACACAAAAAACAAATATGTCTGGAGCCGCAAAAAATGAAAAGTCTTGTATAAGCCTTAGAATGAAGGCAAAAGGCGAAAGGCGAAATGTCGAGAAAAAAAGTCGAAATGTGGAGAAAAAAGTTGAAATGTTGAGAAAAAAGTTGAAATCTCGAGGAAAATGTCGAAATGTTGAGAAAAAAAGTCGTAATGTTGAGAAAAAAGTCGAAATGTCGAGAAAAAAGTCGAAATGTCGAGATTAATGTTGAAAGTAAAATCTCGAGAAAAAAGTCGAAATGTTGAGAAAAAAGTTGAAATGTCGAGAGAAAGGTTGAAATGTCGAGATTAATGTTGAAGTATAATCTCGAGAAAAAAGTTGAAATGTTGAGAAAAAAGTCGAAATCGAAATGTCGAGAAAAAAGTCGAAATGTCGAGAAAAAGGTTGAAATGTTGAGAAAAAGGTTGAAATGTCGAGAAAAAAGTCGAAATGTTGAGAAAAAGTCGAAATGTTGAGAAAAAAGTCGAAATGTCGAGAAAAAAGTCGAAATGTCGAGATTAAAAAGGAAAAGAAAAAGGAAGAAAAATAGGAAAAAAAGAAGAGAAAAAAAAGAAAAGAAAAAGAAAAGAAAAAGAAAAGAAAAAAGAAGAAAAAAAGGAAAAAAAGGTCAAACATTTTTGAAAAAGCTCCAGGAGCCACTAGGGCGGCGCTAAAGAACCGCATGTGGCTCCAGAGCCGCGGGTTGCCGACCCCTGAGCTAGATGATGACACAACCAAGAAAACTCTGGTTAACAAGTTAGCACAGGATACCTGTAGTCATGTTTCACAATGAGTATCACATTACAGGTAATAAGGGGTCTTTTTCTTTTTTTTCTAAGCCTAGTGCAAGTTTCTGTTTGAGGGGGGATGCAAGTTCCCACAGCAACAGTTAACTAGGGCACATAATATTTGTTAATACATTAATCTGTTAGCCTTTTGAGAGGAAAACAGGCAAGATTTGTGAGTTTTAAAGTTCAAAACAGACTGGATAGTTACTGGACAAAGCCCCACACCCCCACCTCACGTCCATCAAAGTTGACCCTGCTTTATGCTTTATGCTTCTGCGTATACAAGTGTTTACACCTCTGTGTTATGACCTACGTTTGCGTTGCTCTGTAATTACACCAACAATAGGCATGTTTCCACTAGCAGGAGCTCTGGGTAGATTTTTCAGGGCCGGGCCGTTTGCACATGTCTCCATTACCAGGAACGGCCCGGTTAACAGTGGCCTTCAGGAACCTTTACGCGGGGAGAAACGGCCCTGTAGCAGGAGAGTTACTCAGGTTGGCCAAAAGCAACCTCTTGGTGGTGGCGGTGGGGGGGGTCTCTGCTAATCGGGATTTGGAAATTACGTTCAGCACTCTCACGTGAACATAAATCATCTGACCACAAATCATTTAAGCATTTGGACCAGAGACATTTTGCTACAAGTACATTTGATGAAGTTGGAGAGAACAAGAAAGAACGACGAGTTGGTTCAGGACTTGTTGGCATATTACCCCAATGTAGCGGTCCGGTGGGGGGGTTCTTTTCATCTCAATCTCCACGACCGTGGTGTATGTTTTAATACACATCACAATACTTGAGTCACGATACGATATAGCGATATCCTAATTTTGCGATATATTGCGTTGTTATGCATAGTTCGCTGAAAATTGTAAAAGGCATTATGCATCTTAAAATCTGAGTTGCACGTATATCAGATTATTGTGATAATTCATAGGACAAACTGAGTCAAAAAAATGTAATTCAAATTATCCATACCGTTTTATTCTATGCAAGCTAAAGTTACAACGTATTTGCATATGGTTTTCATATTATTTACATATGAAATTATCATTAACAATATTATTTAAGCCCATGTATACAATAAAGTCGTACAGGATTTAAAACCAGTCTGAAACATGATTTTATTATTATTTGAAAAAAAATATATCAATATTCAAATTTGGAATATCGTTAACGAATCGCCTGGGAAAGTATCATGATTTATTGCCATATAGATATTTTTGCCCACCCTTACGCTACATTTACAGTTTACAGTTTGGAGAGAGGTGCACTTCAGGCTTCAGAAATCTATTAATCATGTGTAATAATCATTATAACAAGGTTATGTTTTGAACAAAAATAACCCAAGAGATCTGCAAATTGACTGAAGGAGAACTGCAGTCCATAAATATTGAAAGAAAAGCTTTTTGATATTTCTTATCAATTTGATTAAACCAGCTGTCGATTGGACCATTACCAGTCCAGTAGAATGTCGGTACAAATAACAGAAGGAAGAAATGTTCATATTGTTTTGGTTACTATAACCACCGACTGTTGGAGCACCTTAACAGCAGAGCTACCTCACCATCACCTGCCGGTTGAGCCTCACTTCCAACTTCCCACTTTCCCTGCTCACTGGGGCAAGGTCAGCGCGCCGGTATCCCTTCATCCCTTCATCCCTGCAACGTCGGTACCGGCTGAACCAGCGTTTGTTGACTTGCTGTTTTTTTTCAACGAAAATCAGCAGACATAAAATGTATGTTTTATGCGGCTTTTGAATTCCTGCGTTAAGAGGTTTAACTTGCAACTCCAGGCCGTGCTGCCTTAGTTCAGCTCTTTTTACTTTGTTTGCAGTAAATGAAATGGTTAATGTCTGGTAAATGTTGCAAAACAGAATTAGCATTGTTCTTTAGTAGGTTCTAGTGTACTGTATTCTGTATAGTTGTTGAATAATAAAGATGAATCAATAATTGATTGTTAATGTTCCAGAGTACACTTCTGAAAATGCCCATCCCTATTTGGTGGAGAAGTATAAATCTGGCTTTAGCCAGAGAGTTCTGGCTCCGGCACTGATATCACTCATCATTACTAAACAAGAGACTAGGGCTGCAGCTAACAACTGTTTTTATAGTCAATTAATCTATTGATTATTGAAACAATTAATTGACTTATCGGGCTGTGAAATGCACAGTAACTTAAACCATTTTATTTATTGTTTAGGTGTCAAAGTGACTGCCTTCACTTCTACGTGGTTGGTGTAAAACAAACATTTTAATGGTTTCTTGAAGTGGAAAGCAACTATGCCTGTTATTCTTGCAGCCTTATAAGAGTTACTGTTTTGTTTGCGTAATTCTGAGTTGGAGGAAATTAAAAACAGCCGTGCAAACAGATCACTGAGCAAAGTCGATATATAAATGTGAGTTTTTTTCTTAATTTTGACCCATCCAGGGAATTGCTTTTCAGCTCTTTACCACAGTATTTCCCAACACTGCCCTGCACGTTTCCGAGGTTTCTCTGCTCAAACACAGTTGATTAGATCACATCCCATCGTCATCAAGGTCCACACAAGTCTGCGAACGGCCCGCTCATTTAAGCCAGGTGTTGGAGCAGGGAAACGTCTTAAACGTGCAGGGCAGTGTGCCCCCGACAAGGACCGAGGAACAGGGTTGGGGAACTTCGCCATTTTTCTTATTCACCGTTTTCTCACGTTCCGTTTAATGATTATGTGACTATGGTGCAAACTGAATGATATCTGTGCACATTCGTCGGTCTGCCTGTATCCACAGGCTCACTTGTATTTAAGAGATAAGGTGGGAAGCCATAAAATAAGTCCCTTTTCCTGTATTTGACACCATTATTTGGGTGTTTGAACATGATGTTGACCAAAAACACTGACATAACACAACCCTGCTGCTTTGTTGTGTGCAGCCGGGGGCTGGAAACGTGATCCACGAAGGTCATCAAGGTTGTTTTTATTCAGCTTTTCCACCTTTTAATCTGTGTACAGCTTTGGCTTATCCTGCATCTGGATATCACAATTATTTTATAAATAATGGTATTTTATAAATAATTAATATAGTGATTATTTTTCCAATTAGTAGACTAATCTGTTAACCAACTTTTCGTTTAGTCTAATGGTTTATTTTTCAATCATCCATTACTTTCCCATTGCTCAGTGAATGTAACCATGTGCATAATATGCATGTCAAAATGTTCATTAATAACATTTTCATTTAATAACATATTAATTATTGAACATTTCACTGCTCAACAAAAAATCTTCAAAATAAAATCAAATGGCACAGATGAAGTTCTGCAAAATAATGCATTCAGATGCCAAATGTGTCATCCAAGACACTAAATGACAAATCCAAAAATAAAAATCAACATCAAATAAAAGCTGAGACAGAGCAGCCGATGTGGTTTTGTTTCTATTTCTTTTCAAACACTAACCCACACTTGTGCATTCAACATCCAAACTTAAAGCAAATCATCGAGGAAATAACCTAATCGATCACGCCGGGTATGTCGACGTGCCGTTATATCCAGTCCTGGATATTGCAGAGCTTTAACACCACTTTGAAAGCAACAAAAACAAAAAGCACACATCCCAAAAATGTGACGACTCCTTTTAAAACTGACTGCTGTGCACAGAGGTGTGAAGACATGGTTGTAAATGGAGCTTTGGCTGTATTTTGACCAAAACACGTTACAGACATTTCATCTAGACCCCACGGATTGACCAATTTATATAAAGAAATAGGGTCAAAGCATCAGCAGTAATCAGTTTCAATCATCTTTACTCAATAAAAGAAAAACTTTTTCACTCACTATGCAAGACAAAATCAAGGTTTAGGTATTTTAAATGCTCCAAGTTAATATTTTCTGCCCTGAAAGGCATATCTGCAGTGTTTAAGGATGAGATGTGAGCCAGTTAACGTTTACCGAGGTACTAAACATAACAGTGTGGGAGTTGTGATCCATCAAAGGTCAGCTTGAAATGCCTGACCTTTTAAAAGACCATCTGGGTTTTCTTCATATTTCACCAAACTGTAATCCCTTTAACAAAAAAAAGCAGTCATCCAAGGATGCAACGTAAATAACGGAGCGTGACACGATCAACAGTTAAATGTTCTCGTTGGACATGCTGTCTGGAGGTGTGGATCAGCTGCCGCGTTCAGAACGATTCTCACATCCTGAAGTACTTCGGCGTCGTCAACAGCGCCGTGCACAAGGGATCTGTGTGGCGTGTGTTGGTGGATGTGGCTCCAAATAGTCCAACGAGGCTCTCCTCCCACATGTTGGTTTCCTGCAGATTGCTGCGAGGATGCACATCGAGAGCTGCCAAACATTTATGCGCTGAGACTCGAGAACAACAGACCACTTAGCCCCCCCAGCCCCCACACAAGCACTCTGCTTTCCATTTGACTGCATCTTCACTGCTGCACTCAAGCCCCTACGTGAGACTGAAACCTCAAAATAAACCCGTCTGTCGTTTTTCTCACTGCTGCGACTTCAGAGGAGGGAGATCATAATGAAACCGAGGACCGATGTGGACGTGAAACTTGCGCAGCTGCCTTCACGTGTTCTTTCATTTCTCACCACAGCTCCGCTATAAATGAGAAGACACAAGAGAAAGTGGCCATCAAGAAACTTTACAGGCCCTTCCAGTCCGAGATCTTCGCGAAGAGGGCTTATCGAGAGCTCCGACTGCTCAAACATATGAAGCATGAAAATGTGAGTAACCCCAGTGCAGCTTGTGCTTCCTTTAACAGATTGTGATGGGGGGGTGTTTTACCATCAATGGGGCGTTTTTAACTAGGCGGCTTGCTGTTACAACTATTTTATTGTAATCTGTTTGTATTTGTCGCCCTGTCCCTCATTCGACCCAGGTAATAGGACTTTTGGATGTGTTCACACCTGGGCCGACGCTGGATGACTTTCAGGATTTGTGAGTATTTGGAAAATCCCCTCTAGCAGAGGCAGAGCACTGATAATGATTTGCAGGTTTGGTGCACAGCTGAAGGCGGTGTTCACAATGGGGCCTGCTTGAGGCCAATTCATTATGTTATTATCATTATTAATGTTATAATACCCGCAAAAGTAAATTCTGCCAGAAATTGGAGCATGCAGTTGGGTTAAATGTAGGGTAAGTCATTCTTAAGTCACATCCAGTGAGTGTCTCGACTTGTTCCTCATCTGGTGAGGTCAAAACAAGTTCTTTGTGCACTATCCTGGTTCTATAAAAGCCGTTTTTTTGACATTTCATGTACAACACAGTTCAAAGTGCTTTACATCAAAACATTAAAACGTGCATTAAAAAGTAAGAGTTTTTAAAAGTAGAACTAAAAACATAAAATAAACTGACATCAGTCATAAAATAATAAAACAGATGAAATGCAAGAAATAAAAGTTGCAATGCATTGTGGGCAGGGGTTAATTTGTGCCGGATCCTGCCGGAACAAGATCCGGCACCTCTCGATTTTGGCCTCCCTGCGTTCCGGGACTTATTTGGGCAGATCCGGCACCTCTCGTATATATATAAAACAATAATAATATAAAAACGTTTTTTTTTTAATGTATAAAAAATAATAATATGCATAAATTCATTTACAGAACAAATCCCAAGCATTTCATGTTGTTTATAAAGATTTAACGTCATTTGAGTCGGAGATTTGTTGATGCAATGAAAAGATGGGCCAGCAAACCACGCCCCTGACCAAAAAAACTTGGAAATTTGCTGGATCTGGGGAGCCAGCAGCGAGCAACGCAAACATGTCAAAAAGACAGCTGAATTTACTGTCCTTTTTCAAAAAGAAGGAAGAGTTGCATGATTCTTCAAAACGAATCAGAAAAGCAACAAGCGGCGATGAGTGCAGCTGCAGCACAATCAATGTGCTCCTTGCGCCGGGGAGCACATACACATGAATGGATTTGTGTCGGTTGCTGTGGATTATGTTCTCACTACAAATAAAAAAACGGGCTGAAGCCCCCCATAATTTGATCTCAGCCCCCCTAAAATTAAGAGGACATTTTTCCCTTTCCAACGATACCAATATTGTGTTTGTACAATTTAAAACGGCGTTATTTTGGGGTTGATGCAGCCGCATCTCTCTGCCTGCAGTCACTGCACTCTGCAGCAATGTCCCGCCCACAGCTCCGTCTGACTGGTTAAACACAGAGACAGGCACGGGAAACAGCCAATCAGCGGTGGAGGCTGTGCACGCTGTGCTCACACACAAACAGAGGGGAGAATAAAAGTTTAGCCGGGTAGAGAAGCTCCGGAGAGGATATGTTTCCAAGGTAAATTAAGGCAGCAGACACCCTATTATTGTTATTCTAGCTTTCCAAAGTGCACCAGATTGATGCATTTAAATGCATTATGCTGAAAAAATCTCCCGGGGGGGGGGGAGGGGGGGGGGCCTTCCCCCCCCCCGGATCCCCCCCCCGGGACCCCCTCGATGTTCCGGGACCTCTTCATTGACAAATTAAGCACTGATTGTGGGAGATTACTGAAATATAGCAGGAAATAAAGTTTTCAGCCCTGATGCATTCTGGGAGTTTGTCCTACGAGTGAGGACCATAAAAGCTGAATGCTGCCTCATCTGTTTGGTTCTAACTCTAGATGTAACCCTGAACCTGACCTGACGGTTCTGGTTGGGTCATCATGGACCAGGAGATCAGAGATGTATTTTAGTCTGAAACCAATCAGAGATTTATAAACCATCAGCAGGATTTTTAAATATATCTGTGATCTGTGTCTGTGCCAGACCTGGGGTTATATGGTCCACTTTCTTGGTTTTAGTGAGGACTCGGGAAGCAGCGTCCTTTAATCCTCGATATGTTCTTCAGGTGATAATAGGTTGATTTCCCTAGTCATTAATCTGGCTGTTAAAATCCAGTCTGACTTTAAATCTTTCTTCTTTGGCTCCAAACACTATTATTTCTGTTTATTTATTTCTGAGTAAAGTGGAAACAAACAGTGGAGGCAGCCTGCCCCCCAAAACAACAAAAAACATCGTTCAAGGCAGTTACTGATAGAAGAAGGGTTTGTTCTCATGAGGTGGGGGATGTAAGAGGTTTTATCAGATAGCACTGGAGTAAGTGGGAGAAAGACTCCAGAAATTACTTACCCCGCCTTTAAACAACACTGCCCATGTTTTTTTTCTCTGTCTCTTTCCATCACAGGCCCCAACACTGTCGTAAATACAAATCACGACCTCAGTCCTACTCACAGACAGCAATAAATGTAGATTTGTTTACCAGCTGAAGCCCAGTTTAACCAGCAAAACCTACAGAGGTATCAGAGACAACCGAAGAAGAAGCTTTTTAGTTCCCAACAGGAACAGGCGGTGAAATCACAGCTTTCACTCCACCATTGTAGTTGTCAGATGCATCGTCCTGAACCTTTTTATACGTGGCGCATACTAAATATGCAAATATGCATACATCTCATAATAGCATCTTCCAACACACCAAAAAAGTGGTTAAGAAGTTGGTAGCCAGGACACTTTTCTGGTGCACGTGAAAAGAGGCGCTTAGACGAGTAACACCACCAGATCTGTTTTAAATGTCTTTGAGCCTTTTGATGAGTTTAACTGTCCCACTTTGAAATGGAGCAGGAGTGATCTCTGACGACATTGAAGTTAGTTTCTGAATCACCACAACAGTAAAAGACACAACGCTCAAATTGGTTTCTGAATCTCATAAAAACCAGAGAACCGTTCCACCGGGTTTTAGATCAACGAGGCCTGACACCAAAACCAGTTCTCTGGGACCTTCGTCAATAATATCAGATTTAAACTGTATTTCTTTTAGACAGTAGATCTCATGGTTGGGGGTGTTGAAGGAATCTGGTTGAAACAGTTTTATTTTTATTATTATTATTATTATTATTATTACAAACATTACATTCAAAAGAACAATTAAAGCCTGTATGTTAAGTAAATATAATGAAATATGTTAGTTAAGTTTGATTGACATACCCATAGACGGCGGTAATTTTATTTTATTTTATTTTCCACCGGGTTTTAGATCAACGAGGCCTGACACCAAAACCAGTTCAGGAGCCACAATACTGATACTGCTCAAACCAAGACGAAATTAACTCTGGGACCCATTCAATTTATTTTATTATTGGATTTGTTAAAATGTTTATATAGTTCAATTTCACTGAATTTTCATTGGTCCCAATATTAAATATTTACTAAATCAGATTTTTTTTTTTTTTTTTAAATAACCAATTAACTCTTTGTATAACCTTCGTCAATAATATCAGATTTAAACTGTATTTCTTTTAGACAGTAGATCTCATGGTTGGGGGTGTTGAAGGAATCTGGTTGAAACAGTTTTATTTTTATTATTATTATTATTATTATTATTATTATTATTATTATTATTATTATTATTATAATAATTATAATTATTATTATTATTATTATTATTATTATTATTATTATTATTATTATTATTATTATTATTAATAATAGTCTGTATGTTATATTTACTGACTAAATTCAAATATGCAAGACCTGAAACAAAGATGCTGAGTCTTTGGAAGAACATTTTCCACTGAACGTATATGATGTTAGTATTAAAATCATCTTTTATGTTTTATTGAAAAATTTAAAAAAAGGTTGAATATTAAATTGCAATACTGCAGGAAAATCGTATATTGCTGATTTTACAATCAGAACGAATGACTAGATGAAAAATAACACCTCCGATCAGGGACGTTTACCTGATGGTGCGTGTGTGTTTTTTCTTTTCTTCTGTAAATATAAGGGAATAAAATTAAAGCCGAAGGTTTTTAGACAGACTGCTACCGGCACAGGGTAGGAGCTACGAATAAAAAGGCGGATTACTGTCCATTGATGTTTACCTAAACATGCACAAACACTCTTAAGCTCGTCATTCAAAAGCATGAGAAGACGTGGATTAGAGCGTCACCGGGCTGTGAGAGTTAAGCCGCTAACATCGCTCTCTCGTCTCCCTCTCCTCAGCTATCTGGTGATGCCTTACATGTTCACCGACCTGTCCAAGGTGCGGGGTCATCTCTCTGACGACAAAGTCCAGTTCCTCGTCTACCAGATGCTCTGCGGACTCAGGGTGAGACTTTACCAGGTCCTCAGAAAACCAGCAGAGAGAAGTGCAGTCATTTTATTGATGTTTTTAGTCTACGATGCTCTGTGGGGGAACGTGTTTCTGAATCTCCATAAAAACGTTGGACAAGCAGTGCGTGGTCATGGAGGGAGTTTATCCACCCGGTCCACGTGAGCTCTGTGGGCCTTCAGCCATCCAGCGGAAGGTGCTCCGGGATTATGCAATACAGGGTCCGTTGCTGCAGTCCCATGTTCAAATTGAACGTAGGAGTCGACAGCGCGATTTTTTTGGCACTGATTCTGTCCGTAACCTTTCAAACCCGAAGTTCTAGACGCAACCGAGGGACAGAAGCTCCAAGTCTGAGCCCACGGTTCTCAGTTGGATGAGGATTCCTTCAGTTAAAATTGTTGAAATTTCATGAACTAGTAGACTATAGTATTCTGCAAATTATGTTTAAAGCTCATAAAAAAACTTTACCAATCAACATTCAGAAAAGATTTGAAAAAAGAGAAAGCAAGTATAACTTAAAAGGAACAGAGATTTTTTTTAAACCAAGATGCAGGACAAAATTGATGGAACGTGTTTCTGTGAAAGGATTCAGTTTATGGAACAATCTGAACAAAGAAAACAAAGAATCCAAATCAAACATTGCATTCAAAAGAACAATTAAAGCCTGTATGTTAAGTAAATATAATGAAATATGTTAGTTAAGTTTGATTGACATACCCATAGACGGTGGTAATTTTATTTAATTTTAGTTTTTTATTTACTTAGTTGTTGTTTTTTTTAAATTTTAATTTATGTTATTTGTAAATTTTATTTCTTGGAAAAAGGGGCAGATTAGATAAGATTCTTCTTCTTTCTGCTCCCTTTTCATTCACAATTTATGAACATTTGTATTTGTATTGAATTGTTTGTTTTATTCTTTGAATGAAATAAAGAATGAAATAAATAAAAAAAAAAATGGGATGCCCTCTGTAGGTTGGGAGTGAGGTCCTCCCTGAGGGGGAGAAGTTCAGGCGTCAGAGGTCTCGTTAGGGGGAAGAAGTGGGCTGTATATTAATCTGTTGTGGTGAAGAGGGCAATGCTGGAGCTGGAGTTCACCAGTTTTAGGTTCACCAATACTCCCCGTCATGAATGAGGACATGAATACAAGCAGATGAAATGAGTTTCCTCTGCAAGATAGATGGACTGTGTCGTAGGTAGAGGTTAGAAAATCACCGTGGAGGGGGATGCCTCCGCTCTGATATGAGCCAGTTGAGGTGGTTTGAGCATCTAGTTAGAGGTATTTACCGGTCGCCTCCTTGGTGAGGTTCTTCAGGCGTGTTCAACCTGGACGAGACCCCCGAGGGAGACCCAGGACGGGCTACAGAGATTATATCTGCTGGTTGACCTGGGAATACCTCGCTATCCTCCCCGGAGGAGCTGATGGAGGGAAGAGGGAGGTCTGGGCCTCCGCTTGACCCCAACCCAGATGGATGGATGGATGGATGGATGGATGGATGGATGGATGGATGGATGGATGGATGGATGGATGGATGGATGGATGGATGGATTGATATATCTGCTAACTGCTGTGTTTTCTCCCCCCTGCAGTATATTCACAAGGCGGGAATCATCCACAGGGTGAGTAAAAGTCAACGTCTCAATGCAGAAAACTGCCATCATAGTTAAAGGAAGAAGAAATGATTTTTTCATTATTTAAAAAAAAAAACAGACAAAAAGTGTATTATTCAGATTTGATCATTTATGTAACAGACTTAGTTGTGCATCTCCTCTGGAGCTCTCTGAGCTGCTAGTTTAATTAATCATCATTAGCGAGTCACATCAAACCCGCCCCGACAGGTCGGGTGAGTTTACTGCTCAGACGTCTGAGCGCGTGTCTCGATGTGTTAGGACACACCTTTGCTCTCCAGCCTGGAGACCTGTTGGGCGTCGGCCTGGAGCGGCAACAACGATCTCACTAAGTCCCACGTTGTTAGTCGCTAGTTTGTCTGCTGCATTAACTCTTCCCCAGCTAGTCTGGTCCCTCAACCATCTAAAAGCTCTTATTTCTGTTTGGGGGAAGAAAATGTGGAACTGTGAGCAGATCTGTGTGAGCGTGTGCAGAGGAGACAAGGATCACATCGCTCCCAGCTCGGCCCAAAGCAAATAAAAAGCTCAGCTCGGGAGTAAAATCACAACCAGTTGTTAAAATGAGTAGGATCCTGGTAAATGTCAATCTCAGTTTGAGCATCTTTCAAACGTGATTTGTGGCACATGTATACAAGTCTGTGTATTTGATTATGTAAAAGCCAACTTACCGACATGAAACCTCGGTATAAACGGATAGAATCGACATTATCGTGTTATTCAGTAGTGAAGGCTTTAACCCGATTGGTGAGTTAAAGGTTTTAAAGCAGCACTATGTAACTTTTCCACCTTAATATCATATTTCCAGAGTCATTGTGATGGTACATCAACTTCCAACAGGTTTAATGACACCTCTGTCATGGTCTGAGGGGTCTGTATCGCCTTCACTGGCACTATGTAACTTTGAGGTGGATGGTAGGAACCCTTCCACACTACTGGTAAAGCACTACCGCTTTTGTCCAAAGGAGCCGCCAAACTCAACAAAAGCTGAAAGTTACGTTGTGCTGCTTTAAAAGCTGTTTTCTCTGAATTCACATTTTTTTTTTCTTATTGTGAGCCAGAAACGTCGATATCAAGAACTGAGACGTCACATCTGTAAAAAGAAAAACATTCAATGTAAGATTAAACTGATTGTTTTTCTTCTTTGAATTAGAACAAGAGACCTATGCAAATGTAATCTTCACTCCTCATTTACAGAGATGAGAGATGATGACTTCATTCATCCCCAAGGGGAAGTTTCGTTGTCATAGCAGTCCGGTATAAATACAATAGAAAAATAGAATAAAATTAAAAAAAACAAGAAAAACAAACAAAACTGAGGTAGAAAAGAAAGCACATTTGAAAAAGACAAAGAAAAAGAAAAAGATAAATAAATAGGTAAGGTGCTCTGGCAAGAGTCCGAGTGGAAGCTGACAGGCAGAATTTTTTTTTTTAACAATATCTTTATTGATTTTTTATTCACACACAGGATATTATTATAAAGGACATTTTACAACTACTTTTTGACTTAACAGTCTTACCCCCCCCCCCCTCCCAACCCACATCCATTCTCTCTTTACATCTCTCTTGTTATAAGATCCCAAATTAGAACAAAGTAGCATATGACAGTATTGTAAGTACATTCCAATGGTACCTCTAGCAAATTAAAGATATACATAAACAAAACACATAAACAGAAATTACACTTTTGCTATCGCCCTCCAAGACCCTTCCCCTTCACCACTACTTTGATATTTAGGTATCCTGCCCTGCATTTTCCTCCCGTAGAAGCACCCCTTTATCTCTTTTTTTAATGAATTGATTAAACGGTTTCCAGGTTTCCTCGTACATCCCGAGTTTGTTTTTTAATGTATATGTTATTCTCTCCATTGAGATACATTGTGACAGGCAGATTCAGCCCAGGTATGTGGTCGTGGCTCTGACAGGTGGATCAGTTTTATAGGTTAATTGCAGCGGGTAGGAAGGATTTCCTGTATCGTTCCTTAGAGCAGGAGGATGGATGAGTCCGTTGCTGAAGCTGCTCTCAGCTTGTCCAGTGTTTTGTGAGGGAGTGAGAGTGATTGTCCGTGATAGCAGCAGCTTTGCAGCATCATCTCCTCCACCACCTCTTCCAGGGTGACAAGCTTAAAGACAACAGACTCTTCCTTCCTCATGTTCTGTCTGTCGGTGTGAGGCCTCGTCCCCCAGGACACTGCAGCAAAGAAGATTTAAACTAATCTTTTTAGAAGAAAAAAATAATAATAAATCATTATTCTAAATATTGAATTAGTAATTAGTGTCTGGTGAGCTGCCTTCTTTGTTTTTGTGGGTTTTTTTTGGGTGAGTGAGAAGAAAACCGTTTGGTTGTTATCTCATTAAGTGAGTCACTGTGATTCGTGTCAAACAACCTTCTGCATTTGCAGGATCTCAAACCGGGAAACCTGGCTGTTACTCAAGACTGCCAACTGAAGGTACGTACTCGTCAATAATTACGATAGAAAAACATCCCAGTGCTCACGTTGCACGACGGCTTGAGCAGCAGAATCAGGTGATATGAGGGTTTAATCCCGCGCAGTGTTGATTTAGAAACACCTGTTACTGTACGTGCACTGGAAAGCAAAAGTGTTTTTTTGCAAAAATTTGCCATAAAATCTGTTTTTTTCTGAGTCACGGCAACGGAAAACCACAACGTGCTTAAGCTGAACATTCAGGGTTATTGATTCTGTATTACGTTTTTTTAATTGAAAGCACCTCACAACTCAAAAACAACTTGAGGATCCTTTGACAGTGACTACGTTTACATGCAGTCAAAATCCAGGTTATTGCTAATATTGCGGTTACTGAAACATTCTGAATATTCCGTTTACATGCGTGAGCAAACAGGGTTATCCCCGTTTACATGGTAATTAATCATTTGGGATATCTGGATCAAACCAGCGACGCGCGGAGAACGTCATGACGCAATTCCCGCCATTTCCGCTTCTTCTTCCTGTATCCAAATTCAAAACAAATGCTGTTTCGCGCAACTTTTCTCTCACCTTCTTGTAAATCTGGCTATCCCGTTACTTTCTACCGTCTACAAATGCCAAAATGTTCATATCCTTCATTACATTTATGAAGTGATTAGTCTCCTCCTAACTCCAAAAGTGTGGCGTGGTCTTGCGTTTCTCCGTGTTTATAAGAACTTCCTGGACTCAAAAGACCAGGATTCCTTGCGAACAGAGCATGTGCAGAAAACAAATTCATATTCCGTTTGATGGGGATATTCCGATTGGCGTTTATAAGACCGAATATTCGGGTTTTAAAAGGAGTAACCCAGGGGTCATATTCAGGTTTTTAAAAACCGGAAAAAGAGCAAATTCGGGTTATTCAAAGGGGTTATTGTTGTTTACATGGCCGTGCAAAACCGGGTTATTGCTAATATTCCCGTTTTAAAAGGTTTATTGACTGCATGTTAACGCAGTCAGTGAAGTAAGTTAACTGGCAACAGGTCTGGAGCGTGACTGGGGTGTAAAATGAGCATTTCAGAGAGGCAGAGCCTCCAATGTTTAGATGGGCAGAGGCTTACCAAGCTGCATCAAAACAGTTGTGATACTAAGACCGCAGTACTAGGACTTTGACGATCCTGCCATCTACAGTGTATAATATCATTAAATGATGCAGAGAATCAGGAGGAATCTCTGTGTGCAGGGTACAAGACTCAAAACGGGATGCTCATGTTCTCCGGGCCCTCAGAGGGTCCTGCATGATTCTCTCATGGAAATCACTGCATGGACTCAGGAAAACCTCCAGAAATCGCCGTCTGTGAACACAGTTCACCATGCAATTCACGAATTAACGGTCCAGGAAATACCACCATCTTCTCTTGACCAAAGCTCATTTCAAATTGTCTGAGCCAAACTAAAAAAAACTTTTCAGATGAATCAAAACTAGAATTTTGTTTTTGGAAACCATGATGAGGAGGCGATCATCCAGCTTGCTGTCAGCATTTAGTTCAAAAGCGCCAATCCTGAAAGGTGTACGCAGGTTTTAGAACGATACAATCCCATCCAGACGGTTTCTGTTACACGGAAGGCCTTGCACATTTCAGCAAGACGATGCTAAACCAACTCTACCGCAGCAGCGTGGCTGCACAGGAGAAGGGTCTGGGTGCTGAACTGGTCTGCGGTCCAGACCAAATCTCCTCGCTTCCCCCGTCTTTAAAGGTTTTTAAAGTTTTTACGTTTTTAAAGAGGATGATTCGACACGACAAACCTGTTGAAATACAAAAGGAGCTTATGTTTCCCATGAAGTGGTAAAATGTCTCAGTTTCAACATCTATTTCGTTGTTCATTATCTATCCGGAATAAAACATGCAGATCATTGCGTTCCTTATTTTATTTCCATTTTACACGGCGTTCCAACTTCTATGTCACCAGCCTTTTTCCAGCAGTGCAGTAAACTGGATATGTTCAATACAGACACAACAAATTATAGTTGTGTTCTTCATTGTTGTGACTTCAAATTACTTTTTTTTTTTTGGCCAAATTAAAGCAGAAAACCAGTCAAATCCAGGGTGTTCATATACTATTATTGTCAGGTGAAAAAGAAGACATGAGCAATAACAAATGTCAGTTTATTTGACAAAAACTGAGCCAAAAATAAAGAAATGGTGTGTTTTTAAATTATATGCTTATTATTGATGCTTGTTGAATGTAGTTAATTTGTCATCGGCTTGTGTGCCTACCTCTATAAAACTTTTGTCAGTTTGCCGGTTTCATGGGTTAATGTGTGGTAACACAATGCCACAGGGAGAAGACATCAGCAATGATCCCAGAGAAACATTTATATCGTTTTTAGACGCCATCATTCTGGATTAAATCAAAGAAAATGGAAAGATGTGATGAGTGTATTTGGTTCTGGTGCAGATCCTGGACTTCGGGCTGGCCCGCAGCACCGACGCAGAGATGACCGGCTACGTGGTGACCCGTTGGTACCGTGCGCCCGAGGTTATTCTCAACTGGATGCACTACACCCAGACTGGCAAGACAACTGTGGCTGTTACATATTTTTATCTCCGTCCTCGGTGTTGGGCTTTCGGTTCTGTAGCTGCGACTGTTCGTCTGTCATGTGGAGGGAAAAAAAACAACCAAAACATTCTGCTTTCAATGTAGCCTGCATGGTACTTTGTGGGTTTTATCGTGTCGTCCGTTCCTGAATGGCATTTAAATATAAATGGATGTCTTTTAGCCAAAAATGCATCTTTCTATTTAGTTTTTGCCCTTGAACCGCTGGCAGCGAAGCAGACGGGTCTGACAGAGACTCAGCGACAGATGTGTCTCTGCATGACTGATTTATGTCTCTGCAGGACATGCTGCTTTCATGTCCTGCAGGTTGTTCAAGGCAGTTTTAGTGGAACAAATTGAGCTCTTTGTTGAGAACGAGAACCGACCTGTGCTGTTCTTGTTTTGTTTTAAATGCCACCTTCCTCATTTATGCCGCCTGCGTCTCTCAAAATGCTGACATGTTGCGTGTTTGGGTTCTCACCAATGATCCTGTTTGCTTCTTCCAGTGGACATCTGGTCTGTGGGCTGCATCATGGCAGAAATGATCAACGGGAAAACCCTCTTCAAGGGGAAAGACTGTATCCTTTCATGCGCCTCGGTCTCGTTTTGTGCCAAATGTCTGAGTTTCCGAGATTACGTTATCAAACCGCTGCGGTGATAAAGGAAATGGATGGGGTCTTAATCAAACAAGGACATTGTTTTTTTTGTTCTTTTTTTTTTTCATGCGACGGCTATAAATAGAGCGCAAAGTGGAACAGAGAAGCCAATTGCAGTAAACGGCGTGCGAGTAAAACTGTCACCTTCTCATAAATCCGCCACCGTTTTTCCTTTTTACCCTTGTCGTTATCGGCCTGCTTGAAAGCCGTGCAATCGCCTGCTCATGAGTGTGCTGTAACAACAAGCTCAGGTTTGACTTTAACCCCCCACGAGCAGACATGGACCAGCTCACTCAGATCATGAAGGTGACCGGAGTTCCTGGACCCGAGTTCGTTCAGAAGCTGGACAGTCCGGAGGTAGGTCTGCACCTCGGCATCGTCTTCACTTTTCTACTGAGATTTTTCTCTTTTTCTGGTGAAACACTGGTTTTATTTATCATTTTAAACATTTTTCCACACTGGTTTGGCTTCTGTGCTGCTGTTTGAATAAGAAGTCCATCCATCCATCCATCCATCCATCCATCCATCCATCCATCCATCCATCCATCCATCCATCCATCCATCCATCCATCCATCCATCCATCCATCCATCCATCCAGCCAGCTATCCATCCATCTAATCTAATCACGAGCCACGATCCCCAGCGTTATCGTTTCATGGCTGCAGCTCGGCTTTTCATTTTTCAATTAAAAAAAACACTAAAAAACGTGAGCACATCACCCCAGTTTTGGTATCATGTCTCTGGTCCAAGTTAATTTCCTCTAGTTGCTTCTGAATGTGTTGGGGGCCTTGCCCCCGCAGTATCTGTCCAACCTGCTGCAGCCACTCGTGACCTCACTTCCTCTCGGGTTGCCAGATCAGTCGCTTTTCATCCCAAAGAGGAAGAAGACGGTGATCGGTGCTGCCTCCGTCCATCAGACAGGCTGACTCTTGTTTATGTATTTATATTATTATTAATATTATTTATTAACAGTTTTATCTGCGTTTAGATTTTGGCAGGCTGACTGACTCTTATATTCTCTTATAGACTCATCATATGTTATGTTGTTATGTTTCTAATCCCAGACAGGCTCCTGTTTCAGTTACGTTTGACCTTTTCATCCTCTTGCTTTTAATCCAGTTGTGAGACGTTGACTTTTTTGTTCCAAACTGTAATTTCTTTCAATCTTGTACTTCTATCGATTTGTTTTCATTCATCTTAATTCACTTGGCCTTCAGCTCTTTGGCCAACTCTGTTGTTTTAAAGTGCTTCATCATCAATAAAATAGAGTTGAGTTGACAGGAGCTTCATGAGGGTTTTTATATTATTACAATCTTATTGAACTTCACTCTGCTGATAGATGCAGGCAATAATTCAACTACAATTGCAATTAAAGTTAGAGCTTAAGGACCTCTTCGTTTGATGCATTCAGGATTACAACATCTCCTGATACCTTTAAATATCTGCTTCAAACTTAAATTTTTCGGAGGGCCTTAAGTATTGGCCGATAAATATATTTCATATTCTGCTGCTGCTAATTCTGGCCGCCTTGGCTCCTCCGTTTGGGTTTGTAGTTTGAAACTTTACTCAGCTCTGCTGTTCCTCCCACAAATGCAGGTTCATTACAGATGTGTCGCCATTTAAAAGGGAAATAAACAGGCTTTCCAGCTGTGTGAGGTTTATTACCAAGAAGCATCATTACAAAAACAAAGAAATAATGTCCAAAACACAAATCTCCGTACTTCTTGAGCCATGTTTATATGTACAATATATGCTACCTATTTATTTATCTTGTGTTTTTCGAATGTGCTTTCTTTTCTACCTCAGTTTTTTTTTTTATTCTTTTTTTCTATTGTATTTATACCAGACTGCTATTACAACAAAATTTCCTATTGGGGATGAATAAAGTCGTCATCTATCCTCTATCTAACTATCTATCTACAATGTCAGATTTTATTTGAAACATCTATAGCCGTTGGGGTCATCTTGACAAATTCAAGTGTACATACACTGTAGCATATCTTAGTAGTGTTGTTCCAAGAGCTGCCAAAATCCTCATCAGCAGGATGAGGATTGACGGGGTGCGAACACTAACTACTCCCTTTCTTCATGTCCATCTTTTGATTTGTAAAACAGGCCAAGAGTTACATCAAAGCGCTTCCCCGCTACCCCAGGAAAGACTTCTCCACGTTGTTTCCCAGAGCCAGTGTGAAGGGTGAGTTCAGCCACCAGAAAGTCCTTTTCCCCTCTCCCACAATTCATGCTTCATCCAAAAGCACGATTTTCTGCCGGATCACCACAGAAGATTTTTTTATATAATGTCAGTTGAAATTGTTTCTGACTCAGGATGCTAATAATAACTCCGCCTGCTCTCTTTCCATGAAAGCTTTTCATTTATCTTCTCCGACGAGCCGGTGACACAAACCAGGGTAAAAGCTCCATGTGATGTCTTTTGAGCCTCTCTGAATTGACAGATGTAATTGAGGCTTTTTGTGTCTTTTTTTTTCATAAAGGAGTTGAGAAGGAAATGCGAAACAGTGAGCGTTTCGAGCATCTATCGCTCCTCGGCTCCTTTCAGACGTGCTTTTCTGTCCATTTTGATGACAAAATGACACGTTATGAGAAAATCCAGGAGCACTTTGATTAATGTGTTAGACAAACACCGGCGATGGTGTGATGTACAAGAACACATTTCTCTTAAAAGTATATCAACTATGCTGTTTTGTTCAATATCTCACAAATGGAAATGGTGCAGGAGCCTTGTAGGTCTGGGGCGTCTGCACAGGCTCCTCTGGATGAAGCCCAGAGGTTCCTGACGGGCCGAGCCTGAACTTTTCTCGTGCCGCTGGTCGTCTGCAGGTATCGATATCCTGGAGAAGATGCTGGTCCTGGACGGGGACGAGAGGCCCACAGCCGAGCTGGCTCTGGAGCACCAGTACTTCGACAGCTTACGGGACGCGGACGACTTTCCCGAGCCCGTGCCGTACGACGACAGCCGCGACAACGCCACGCTGTCCCTGGACGAGTGGAAGCGTGAGTGGAGGGTTGGGGGTCGGGGGCTGAAATGTTATTCATCGTTGAATTTCAGCAGGATGTTATTATGCGATGCTAAAAAGTTGGAAGAAAATGGAGAAAGCAGACAATGTGCATTATTTTTGCAGGTTTTTTGTCATCTGTTTAATATAAAAGCATTTTTGCATTTCAGACCAGCAACATATTCCAGGAGAGGGTGGGGGAGTTTACTCCTTAATTAGGCCCCGAGCACTTACAGTGCGAACGCCCTATTGTATCTGTAGGAATTAAAATTTTTCTCGTTTTTCTCGTTTTTCTTCTGATGAAATGAGGGCCTTTTTGCCCCCCTAAACGTGCCCCAAAAGTCACCAAATTTTGCACGCAAGTCAGGCCTGGCGAAAAATTTGATATTTGATGGTTTGCATTAATGGGCGTGGCCTAATGGCCACACCTGTATCATGTCGCAACTTAAAGAAAAGTCTCTTGGCGCCATGGCCAAAAGCGAACAGGAAGTCAGCCATTTTGAATTAATCGTGTAATTTTGGCGCAATTTATGCCATTTCTTCGGCCGCTTCTTCGCCCGAACCGTAACGTACACCCAGGTGTGTTATACGTTAAAATGTGCGTCCCGATCCTGCGACGATGCGCATTACTTTTCTCAGTCAAAAGCATTACCATGGAGACGATAGACGTCAAAAAGCGTGCCCCTCCTTCATCTGATTGGTCCATATTTGATAGTTCCTATTTTCTGCCATAACTTTTGAATGGTTTGACATAAAGAGTCGTGGGTGGTGTCATCAGACTTAAAAACAAAACAACAAACAAAACAACTGCCAGATAATGAAAGTTCTACGTATATTCTGTATAAACAACTAAAAGCGACTCATCACCGGACATTTTCTGGCCATTTTCTGGTTAAAATAAGCACTAAAAAAAAAGTCCAGAAAGACATTTTAGGTGTAAAGGAGTTAAGGACGTACTACAGTACAGGAAGGACAACATTGCCGTGGCTTAGTTTTGCTTGCTTTGAGGTTTTCCACACATTAGGGAGGCCAGGACTGCTGGCAGGGCCACTTCAGCACGTCCTTCATGGAGAAGATGTTGCGGCTGCGGCTCCAGCAGCTGGAGAGCTGCGATCCGCGGCCTTGGAGTGTCCTCGGATAAGAAACTGAGCCTCTCACTCGTGCTTGTGTGTGTGTGTGTGTGTGTGTGTGTGTGTGTGTGTGTGTGTGTGTGTGTGTGTGTGTGTGTGTGTGTGTGTGTGTGTGTGTGTGTGTGTGTGTGTGTGTGTGTGTGTGTGTGTGTGTGTGTGTGTGTGTGTGTGTGTGTGTGTGTGTGGAATGGAAAGGTCACCACCAAGACTCAACAGTAAAAATGAAACTCGGTGGATTTCTAGACTCTTTGCTGGATGGGGTGTGTGTGTGTGTGTGTGTCTGTAGTGTAAATGCACCTCAAGTCGTCACCACAGACTACAAAAACCCCACTGAGATACGGTCCACTATCGTACCTTTTGTCGTGCCGGTAAAATGTGGATTGCCATCATTGTGTGTCGGAAGACGTCATCTTCAAGTATGTTGCTGCAAAATCTCAGCTTGGTTTTCTCACTTAAATTCCCCCAAATTCATTGAATCCTTTCATGATATGATGCAATATACAGCTGAAAATGCAGTTTTTCTTTGTGCAACCTTTTGCAAGCAGTTGAATTGTTTTCTGACACACCTTTTATGGATATTGCTTTTGTGCGGAATATGTTTCAGGTCTGAAATTCAAAAATAAACTGGATAAAATGTAACGGGTTCATACAAGGAAATATCACCATGTCTGAAGTCATGACCATGAATAAACTCAGTTTATGTGTTTATGGCATCAGGCCTTTTGTAGAGTGTTTCATCAGAGTATATACATGGTATATATCAGAGTTATAAATAACATTATCTTTAAAGTGGACAAGGTCAAGAAGACAAGCTTTTCTTTATGTTCTGCTCTACCACATCATGTAGAAACGTTTTAACCGCTCTGTCTGCTGTCGTGCTGCTGGGAAAGGAACAGAACTGATGAACATGTCTCTATCTGGTAAAACGGGAACTAAACTGTCTGTTTTCTCGCAGGATTATGTTTCAAAGAGGTGAAGAGCTTCGTTCCTTTCCCGCGACGGGACTCCAAGAGAAAAAACACTTTGACTATGTCATCGTGATGCGGAGAACGGGACGCCACAGCCGACGCTGCCCTTGTATATTCCAGCCCTGGTTTCAAACCATTTCTTTAACTCCTGAGCTTTTTTTTTTCTTTTTTAACAAGTGTTGAGAAGAGTGATGTTTTTAAAGCAGTCCCTTCTTTTTTTTTGTAATGTAAAATTGTTTCCTAGATGTAGATTATTACACATTCCCCGTCGGTGAACTGTTTATAAATGCTGGCTGCGTTTTGGAGGATTTTCTTCAAGGTTATACTTTCATGTTGGTTTCCAATTAAACAATAAGACAAAGATGTGTTTTGGAATTTTTTTATTTTTTTTTTGCAACACTTGTAAGTGATGTATTTTATTGTGAAAATGATGTTAGTTTTGAGGTAAAATACTTATCTTTATATGTTGTGAACAGAAACAGAGTGGGTTTGCCTTTGATTGTGTGTGTGTGTGTGTGTGTGTGTGTGTGTGTGTGTGTGTGTGTGTGTGTGTGTGTGTGTGTGTGTGTGTGTGTGTGTGTGTGTGTGTGTGTGTGTGGAGGGGGGCAGTAGTTAACGCACTCTTGCCTCCCCCTGTGAACTCTCTTTTTAATTAAACGTCTATTTTAAGTTTCACTGTGACTTAATCATTATGTGAACAACTCGACAGAATTGTGTAAAAATTCAACTCGGATACAGTCGTGTGCAAAAGTTAGCATCTCCTCTGTAATTCCTGTGTTTTTTGGTTTGTTCGGAAACAACAAAAATCTGCTGATCTTAGTGGGTGGAAATATTGCACAAATGCAACATCAGATGAAGAACAACAGGCTGTATATCTTATTTTGACTAATTATTTATATATTTGATCAAAATGAAGCTAAGAGGAGGCCGTTCCAAACCATTTAATTTTTCGTATTTTTGGAAATTCTGTTGTCCATATTTCAGTGTTTCAAATAGTTTTTGACCAAACTCGAGCTGTTAAACTGATCAACCTCACGTTTGCCAGAATACGCTGGTACACAGATGGACAGCTCTGGGACCTCAAACCATCACCCCTCCACCGCCGTGCTTGACAGCTTCTGCAGGAATTTGTGCTGAGCATTAAGTCCAACAACTCTACTCTGGTTGTGTGTCCATAATTGTCCCAGAGTTTCTGTGGTTTGCTCAGATGCTGCTTTACAAAGCTCAATCGTGCCTCTGTGTTCCTCTTAGACATACGAGGCTTCATCCTGGTAACCCGTCCAAAGAAAGCGTATTTGTTCAGTCTCATAGCTGCACTTTCATGCACGTCTACGCCTGCCAGCTGTCTTGAATGCTTCCCACTCATGAGTAATCTTTCCAGTTTGTAACACTGGACTCCAATTTGTGTAGAAATGTTTTTACAGCCTTTCCCCTTCTCTAAGACCACTGCTTATGTCTTTCCCTCTTTGGTGTAGATTTTTTTTTGTCTTTATTTTTGTTAAATAAATAAATACATGATGACAAACAGAGCTGTACGTTGTTGTTTATCTAAGGTTGTTGGGTCGTAGCTCTAAGGCCTGCTGGAGGATTTTTAAGGTTAAACGTGAGGTTCAAAAAGTGGCTACTAATTTTTGCGTAAGAAAACATTTAAAAAAAGTTATCTTTATTCATCCAAAGACAACGCAACACATACCAAACAGTTTCTTTTAGTAGATGAATACGTAACCATGAATAATATTACAGAAAATGTATAAATAAATAACCATAATTAGTCATAAACAGAAAATATGCAAATGGATACTATTGCACTACAACTCTGACACATTCCTGATTAAACTTAGATTTCAGAGCTGATGAGTCTTTAGACAACGTCGTAATTTCTGCAGACAACGGGGTGCGAAGCCCATATGTCCTGAGGAGCAGGCAGCTGCTTGCTGATTATTTGTTGTGCATTCCTTATGACTCCACACGGCCGTCTTATCTGAGCTGTTGCCTTGATAAATCAAGGAAGTGAGGACGCCGTCTGTAATTCAGAGGTAGAAGGATATCAGCAGCTGCTGGGACTGAGTTATTTTCCCAAGCCTCTGTTGCCACCCACTGATTTGTTGGTTCTGCACGTGAACACTCGAGGGTCCAGAGAGCAGCCTTGATAGTCTTAAACACCAATGTCTCTGTCCTCGCATTACATGATTTTTCATGTACTAGTCATTGAGATTGGCTCTAGCAGACCACTTGGAAACTAACACAACTGTGGATGTGTGTATGTGGGGACTGTGATAGGGATTGGTTGAAGATATTTGAGAAAATACTTTGCTTAGATCCAGAAGGCCGTCTCCACGGATCCATCCCAGAACACCATCTGGACCAGCTGCTTTCCGTACGTCTATGTCTCTGAGTGGGAGTGCAGCATCCACACTCGGCTCGACAAGGCTGCTCTTGTCCGTGGTTGGAGCAGTGGCTGCGACACTCCTTGTGCTGTTCCTCTCATTAAAGAAATGCTTGATTTATTCTGGGAGTCGAGCAAAGCAGCTGCCAAATAGAAAGCATTTACTTGATTGGATTTATATATTTAAAGCTGCGACATAATGTATATTATTGCATTTTGCACAATAATCATTGGTTTTAAATGATTATGTTTGCCACAGATCCCTCCAATGTAGATTAAACATGTTTTAATCATCTACTATCATAAGGACCTGTTGCTTTTTTTTTCTCTTAGTAACCAAATCTTTGTTTACAGATATAAAAAAACATTTAATGATCATACAAGTGATGCACTCGTGTTAGATCCAGCTATATATTTAATCAAAACTACACATAAGTCTATGAAGCTTTGGTGAAGTTTACACAGGTGGTTATCTTGGTTTGGGGAGGTTGCGCGCGAAAATCGTGGTTTGATGACGTCAAGAGGGCAGGCTTTGGGCAGCCTGAACTTTTGCCAATCTGGTGTCATCAAGGTAGTTGACAGAGTGTGAGACAGCGGAAGAGAGGCGCCCTCTCCATCAAAATAAAAGTACCATCATGAAAAACGTTTTACTCTTTCTGAATCCTCATGAACCTTTTTCTTGGGAGAAAAAATATAACTTAAAAGTTTCAAACAAAAAAGAGAATTTCTTAGAGAAAGTATTACACTGTACAAAACAGCTGAATATTGGAATCTAATATAATCGTTAAGCTGCATATATGTCTCTATTTCTTCTATATTAAGGGTGAATAGAAGATATGAATAAAAATCTACTGATATATTAAAAAAAAACATGTGTACCTGTACATGAATGCCAATAAAATCATCTGTAGATCCCAAAAACCTTCTAGTTTGGGCCCTTTTGTTTTCAAATTGAACACTTGTTCCTGATCTAAAATTATATTTATTTGCAGATTTTAGATCTGTGTTTTTAAATTGACAATAAAGGTGAGTGAATGTGCATGGTTGATTGTCTTTGAGTAGTGTACATATATATATATATATATATATATATATATATATATATATATATATATATATATATATATATATATATATATATATATATATATATATATATATACAACTTACATATATGTATGTATATATATGTATGTGTGTAATAGATAAAATAATATATAAAAGACAAAACTGCTCAAAAATACATAAAACGATGAATAAAATAAGTTGAAAGACATAAAACATGCAAAAAAGTAACATTGATACAATCAAAGCAATAAAATGGGGTAAAAAAATAAAATAAAGAATAAAAGGAAGAAAGGTCCACTGTCTTCCACCAAAAGGCTCAGAGACAGCTTTTTTCCCAGAGCCATCAGCACTTTAAATAAGTGTAAAATAGAAAAAAAAAAAAAACACCAATCCATTATAACAAATCCTGGTGAAATCATATCATAGAACAACAAGGAATACAGACACTGTAAATGTCATTCTACTCTACCTTACTTTTATTTCTATCTTTAAACTATTTTATTCTGTCTTATTTTATTTTATTTATGGCATTTTATTTATTGAGGCCCAAAAAGGAGAAGCGTTCCAAATTTCATTTTATGTCTGACACACAATAACAATAAAGTCTTTCTACTCTGGGGTAAAAAAGACGTAAAATGTTAAATAAAATAAGTTCAAAGAGCCATCAACACTTTAATTAAGTGAAAAATAGAAACACTGTCTTTCTAGGTGTCAAAAGCCAAGAAGAAGAGGTGGATTTTATTTTGCATTCTCTCTCTAATATATATATGTAATATATATATAATATATATGTTATATTGTGGCGGACACAATCACGTCGGGGTCGTCAGGGTCGTCGTCGTTGTCGAGAGAGAGAAAGAGAGAGAGAGAGAGAACACTTGTTACAGTACAATTTTATTTCTTAAACACTTTCATACACTTTTTTAACAACCACAGGGGACCAAATTGCTGTACAAGAATACAAAAAAAACATAATAGATAAAAGACAAGACAGCTCAAAAAGACATAAAATGATAAATAAAATAAGTTAAAAGACATAAAACATGCAAAAAAAATAACATTCATACAATCAAAGCAATAAAATGGGATAAAAGAATAAAAGGAAGTAAAGTCCACTGTCTTTCTACTGTAGGTGTCAAAAGCCAAGAAGAAGAGGTGGGTTTTGACAGATATGGTAACTGTAGCAGCTAGGCATTTTTTTTTTATTCAATCACAATTTCAATTACAAAATCCAGCAGTACATAGTCAGGCAAATATTTTGGTGTTTAAATCTTATTAAAATCTTAAAGCAATTATATGAAAAAAAAAAAAAAAAGGTCCATTATTTTGAAATCCCTGACCGGAAGTGCTCACTGCGACTGGCGGACTCCAAACAGCTAGCCAACTAGCCGCGAGTGGCTAGTGTTTTATTTTACATTACCGAGGCAATAATAAGCCGTGTCTCGGGTTATCAGTGCACACATA
This sequence comes from Cololabis saira, assembly GCF_033807715.1. Classification (NCBI taxonomy): domain Eukaryota; kingdom Metazoa; phylum Chordata; class Actinopteri; order Beloniformes; family Belonidae; genus Cololabis; species Cololabis saira. Next base: position 32,386,069 of record NC_084598.1, read on the forward strand.
CTGTGCTCTGTTTTCAGCATGTTTTTCGGGGTTGGCTGACCAGCCTCCGAAGCGCCGTGTAGCGGAGGAACGGTGAAGATATCGAGATAAACCGGCTGCATGAGAAAAGTGTCTGAGACTAACGGTAGCTGTTAGCTTCGCTCCGGCCAGGCGACCACAATAGGTAAGAAATCTCACATTTTACCCTTCATTTCACGTTGATTGGTACTGGTATTTGATGCTGTCAGTGTAAAAGGAAAAAAAAAAATCCAAAAAGCATCAAATTATTCAACCTACTGCTCGCTTTTATATATATAAATATATATATATTATTATTTTTTGACTTCAAACGCTGCTTTTATTCAAAGAACTGTCACAGAAATTACAAAACGGAGTCGATATGGTGAAACTACTGTCAGGACGTTTACCGCAGAGGAGCTTTTAACAGTATTTAAAACTGTAAATATGGCTGACATTTTACTTGTAGCGACAGTGGTAATTATGACGCTGATTGGCTCGCTGACCTGTCAATCAAACCTCCCTGAAAGCTGATTGGATATCACCGCTCTGTTGTGATACACCCAAATACTTGCACTGTATCTCTGTAAGATAAAGTTGAAAAGAAGAATAGTAATTACCGGCTGTTTTAGATTTGACATACTAATTCACTTATGACAGCTAAAAATACAATACAATAACTGTGCAATAACCAGGACAGTGCAATAACTTGTGCAATATTTTTCTATCCATATGATTCTTTTTATGGCACTTCACTTTTTATTTTTTTATTTTTTTGTTGTTTTTACCTTTTATTTCTATTTCTATCTTTATTTTTATGGGTATTTGGCTTTTGGGATGTTTGATTTGTAAATGACAGTGCTGTGTGTGTGAGATGGAGATGTCAATTAGTTTAGTTTAGTTTATTGTTTTGCACAGTTTTTTAAAAATATACAGGAAATATCAATGATAAAAACTATAGGTGCAGGAAGAGGCAAAAAACCCAATGGGCTTATTTGAAGCCTCCACCGAAGATATTAAAATTTCATGTCAAGATTAACATACAAAAAACAGAAAGTAAAACTACACAAAAGTGATGGCAAACTAATAATGCAATATATAAATAATAAAGAATAAACAAAAAAACAAACAAAAAAAAACAAAAAATAAGTGTGTGTGAGTGTGCATGGGATATTGTTTTTACAACTTATGTTATATTGACTCCTGAGCGAATAAGATGGTACATGTCACTATCAGTGAAACACAAAAAAACAAAAAGAACATGGATACATGAACAACAATACATTGGGAAAACAGTTACAAAGCAGCAGTCAAGTGGTCCTTCAAACGTCTTTTGTAATATTTCAGAGAGGACAAGCTCTTTGCCAAGTGGGAAAAATCATTCCACAATTTAGTGCCCCTAAATCTCACCGAAAATTTAGAATTAGATGTAGAATTTCCCCGAGGGAACCTCGCAAAGGGATTAATAAAGTAATCTGAATCTGAAATGTTTTAATACAGTGGTTTATTCGTGCATATAAACTGGATGACAATGAGTTTCATGAGGCTGTATATGTAAAGGAATGTTTACATTACTTCAGACGTTTTATTGTCATTTTACAAGGTATACAACGAAATTAAAAGCAGCACGTGTTTTCCTTCAAAAAAAAAATTAAGTAAAAAGTAGAATAAGTATAAAATAGTACAAAATAAAATAGAATAGACTCTGTAAAACGGTATAGTCAACACTAAGGCAAGGCAAGTTTATTTGTATAGCACAATTCATCACAAGTAATTCAAAGTGCTTTACATCAAAATTAAAAGCAGCAACACACAATTAAACAGTAAATAAAATGATAGGAAAAGAGGTAAAATAATAAAAATCAGAACCAGGTTTATTGGCCAAGTCAGGGCAAACAAGACAGGGAATTTGACTCCGGTTATTTTCGCTCACTGTACAGTAAATGGACAAGTTGGAGCAGACCTCAGGTCTACAGGAGGTTTGTTCCACCAGTGAGGAGGAGTCCTAAAGACCTTGCTTGGTTCTGGTTCTTGGGACACACAAACCAGATCCAGATGAACCTCAGGGGTCTGGGAGCTTCATAGGAACTAACAGATCAAGCATGTATTTTGGTCCAAGACCATTCAGGTCTTTGTAGACCAGCAGTAAGATTTTAAATTCTATCCTTTGACTCACTGGAAGCCAGTGTAGCGATTTCATGACCGGTGTAATGTGGTCCAGTTTCCTGGTATTTGTAAGGACTCTGGCGGCAGCGTTCTGGATCAGCTGCAGCTGCCTGATTGATTTCTTGTTAAGGCCTGTAAAGATGCCATTGCAATAATCCAATTTACTGAAAATGAATGCATGAATATGTTTTTCCATGTCTTGTTCAGACAGAAACCCCTTCTAGCAAGTTTTTCAGGTGATAATAAGCAGATTTAGTGATAAACTTTAGATTGCTGTTGAAGTTCAGGTCTGAGTCAATAATTACACCAAGATTCTGGCTTGATTTGTAGCTGTCAATGACATGGAGCCAAGGTGAGCGCTGATCTTTTCCCATTTTTAGGGCCAAAAATGACTAACATACCTGCCAACACTCCCGATTTAAGCGGGAGTCTCCCGATTTTCAACCATTTCTCCCGCCCTGCTCCCGATTTGTAATTTCTCCCGCTTATCTCCCGATTTTAAAGTGAAATGAGTCAATGGTGTTTCACGTGTCGGGGTTCCTGCATGGATGTATTATATTAACGGGTTCCTGACAAACCTGGCAACCCAACCCAAAAGCACTGCCTACGTCCAAGCTCCGCCCCATGGAGCTGCTGCGATACGTTAACGTCGCCGCCATATTGGATGTGGCAAGACTGCGCTGTAAACTAATACAAGTAAATGGACTTATTTTCATAAAGCGCCTTTCTACAAAGAAATGTACGTTGTACGTCTCATTTATTCATTCACACACGCACTAATATACTTGGGAAACAGTTAGGCACCAAATATAATATATTTAATTTTCTCAGATGGCAAAAATAAGAACTTTATCGATCCCACAGTAATTCATGTTATATCAGCTATAGAGAACAAGGTAGTGCCGAAAAACAATATATATATATATCCCCCCTCACAAAAATAATAAAAATAGAGAAACATATTCTCTCATCAGCAAAGCATATTTTACATAAACATATTTAAAAATGTTTAAGTTACAAAATAACATATCTGAACCATTTTTCAGATTTTTTTCAGTTATTTTATTGTTTGGAAAATGGTTAAAATATGTTATTTTGTTATTTGAAAATTTGTTTTGTTTGAGAAAATGCTTTGAAAAAAAGCTGAGGGAAGAGTTGGTGGAGAATCAAGTCATAGCAAGCAAGGATCTCCCACAGGAAGAGAGAGTTGAAGGTTCTGGGTTCTTCTAGGGAAAGAGGAGAGCTTTACAAATCTGGCATCACTGATGAAGGCAATGCTCTGCATCCCTCACAGCAATGCAAGCTCAGAGAGCTCATTCAGCATGGTGGAAAATATCCTCACAGAAAACACAATGAGTATGGATAATTCTACTCTTTGCGCACTCCTTTCTTGCAAGATTAACCATACCAGCCCTGGTCACAAGTATGTTCCCTCCAAGAAAGTGATTGAAGCTGCAAAGTCTGACACCTACAATTACAACAGGTCCTTGGGTGTCAAAGGGAACCTGGAAAATTCTACAAATATTGTATTTTATTGTTATTAATACTAAACTTATTTGGCTCCAAGAAGGCTGTAGAATCATTTTGGGAGGTACAGTTTAGCACATTTCATTGTAGCTATGGATTTAAAGCTCATTAAAAGTCGCCTTGTTTATATCAGGGCGGGGATGTTGTGAGTGGAGCATTCCAACCGCTACCACAGAAAATCTCCCTCTTTTTCACAGCCCAATGTTGGCAGGTATGGACTAATAGAAAACGACAGCAGCCGACTTGTCAGAATACAGAGATTATGTTGTAACATTATTAAGAAACATTTATATGTGAAGTAGGAATGGGCGATATTTTACCGTTCACGATAAACCGTCATAAAAATTCCCCACGGTAAGAATTTGTCATCTCACGATAAAAACGATAAATTGAGGAAATGAGAAAAAAAGACGGAAAGAAAGAAATGAGCCTGAAAGAAAGAAAGAAAGAAAGAAAGAAAGAAAGAAAGAAAGAAAGAAAGAAAGAAAGAAAGAAAGAAAGAAATGAGCCTGAAAGAAAGAAAGAAAGAAATGAGCCTGAAAGAAAGAAAGAAAGAAATGAGCCTGAAAGAAAGAAAGAAAGAAAGAAAGAAAGAAAGAAAGAAAGAAAGAAAGAAAGAAAGAAAGAAAGAAAGAAAGAAAGAAAGAAAGAAAGAAAGAAAGAAAGAAAGAAAGAAAGAAAGAAAGAAAGAAAGAAAGAAAGAGAAAGAAAGAAAGAAAGAAAGAAAGAAAGAAAGAAATGAGCCTGAAAGAAAGAAAGAAAGAAAGATTCCCTTTGATGACACTTTTTGTATCGGTATTTTTTTTATCGTCATTTTTATCGTTATCGGGATAAATGCCAGAAATTATCGTGATACATTTTTTTGTCCATACCGCCCATCCCTAATGTGAAGTATGTTTTTATAATGTCTCTTAGTTATTGTACAGTATCAGTTTTCTTATTTTATTTTATTTTTTTAACTAACAGGAGGGAAACTGTGACAAGCGGCCCATGAGGAAGCCACGTCGGAAAGGCCAAATGGCCGGAGGAGGTGGAGAAGACGTCAAAAAGTCCAATGGGACAGTCAAAGGGCGTGGAGGGGCCCGCCAGAGATCTCCATCGCCTTACAGCCTCAAATCCTCTCCAAGCAGAGAAACCCTCACCTATGCCCAGGCTCAGAAGGTGGTGGAAGTAGAACTGGATGGGAGGCTTCACCGCATTTCCATCCATGATCCCTTGGAGGTCATTACAGACGATGAGATGATGGCTCAGGACATTAGTGAATGTAACAGCAACAAAGAGAACAGTGAGCAGTCTTCATCTCCCCCCAGCACCAACCAAGCAACCCGTAAAGCCATCACACCAAGAGGGCGCAGAAAAGACTCCAAATGCTTTTCTGTCAAGGCGAAGCAACCTTCCAAGAACAATTGCACCAGATCGCAGCCCCAGTCGCCTGAAAAACTAAACTCATCACACCATCACCATATGACTCTCCCTGAACCTACGTTTCGTGCTCTGGAAAGCTTCACGCCAGTGGAGACGCCTCTCCTGCCTGCAGCGTATTACCGTTACATCGAACGCCCAGCTGAAGAGCAGGAAGCGGTGGCCGAATACGACATGGATGAGGAGGATACTAACTGGCTGGAAATGGTAAACGCCGGTCGGACTTCAGATGGGTTCTCAGCCGTCTCACCGGACAATTTTGAGCTGTTGGTGGACCGATTAGAGGAGGAGGCATACAGAGAAGCCCGAAATCGGGCACCTTCTCAAAGCACTATTGACGACGATGCCTTCTGCTGCGTGTGCCTGGATGACGAATGCCTCAACAGCAACGTCATCCTCTTCTGTGACTCCTGCAACCTGGCTGTGCACCAGGAGTGTTACGGGGTGCCCTACATCCCCGAGGGCCAGTGGCTGTGCCGCTGTTGCCTCCAGTCCCCTCAGAAACCCGTTGACTGTGTTCTTTGTCCAAATCGAGGCGGTGCCTTCAAACAAACAAGCGATGGACGCTGGGCACATGTGGTCTGTGCTATATGGATCCCTGAGGTTTGCTTTGCCAACACTGTGTTTTTGGAGCCGGTGGAAGGGGTCAGTAACATTCCCCCGGCGCGATGGAAACTGACATGCTACCTGTGCAAGCAGAAGGGCCGCGGCGCATCCATCCAGTGCCACAAGGCCAACTGCTACACTGCGTTTCATGTAACCTGCGCCCAGCGCGCCGGCTTGTTCATGAAGATTGAGCCGGTGCGGGAAACAAACACCCACGGCACGACGTTCTCAGTTAAGAAGACAGCTTTTTGTGAGGCCCATTCGCCCCAAGGACAAGACACCGGGTCGGATGAGGAGAGTGAAGGACGGGTGGTGGGCAGCAGGGGGAGGGCTAGTAGAGGACGGAGTGCCTACACGGAGGGGCCAGCTACACCAAAAAAAGGCAGAAAGACTGAAGATGATGTCAAGTCAGATAAAAAGAAAGGGAAGAAGAATACAGACTTAAAACCAACACAATCTGGTTCACCACAAGTCCCAGTGCCTCACATACTTCCAGCCAGGTTAAAACCTCTATCACTTTTATTTGTTTTTATTTGTATGTTGTTTTCTTTTGCTGTTCAATTTAGCATCAATTTAACTTTTTTTTAGCTGTTTTTCCTGTGATTTTATGAAATTTGATAGTAAGATAAATCTGTATATCCTGTGTTTACAGGCTGAATATCATCAGCAAAGGAATCCTCATCCAAAGGAAAAACCAGTTTATGCAGCGGGTTTATAGCTACTGGTTACTGAAACGTCACTCGAGAAACGGCGTGCCGCTGGTCCGGCGTTTGCACTCTAACATTCAGACGCAGAGGACTACAGAACAGGTCCGACCAAGAAACTGAACTCACTCTTTTCTTTTTCTTTTTTTTATTTATTTATTCTGACAGTTTTAAAGTGTTTCTACAAGTTCTTAAATTAGTTTTCCTTTTTTTTTAGCCTGAATTGGATGAGAAGACTTCCGCAGCGAGAGAAGCGCTGAGATATTGGCAGAAACTTCGGCACGATCTTGAAAAAGCGCGACTGCTGGTGGAGCTCATACGAAAGAGAGAGAAGCTCAAACGAGAGCAGGTGATTTACATTACATGAACTGCTCACGCTCGTTGGCTGAGGCCCTTCGTATTCAGGCTCATCTTTTCACCATTTACCCTTTCAAAAAAAACATGTTTAAGAGCTGGAAGTTTGAAAGTCAAATTACTTGGACAATATTCAGTCACATTTTGAAGCATCCTCCAATTCAATCAGTGGTTCTCATATGTTAGTCCCCTTATCTTAGAGAAAAATAGACAGTCACTTTCACCAAATAGCATCTCTCCACCACGAGCTACATGAATAAACTGGGAGCTGTAATAATAAATGTGACACTTTCCATTAAGGGGGAACAAAACTCTCTACTATTAAAGGCCCTTTCACAATCTGGCTCGTAGGTTGTTGACATTTTTTGGCTCATGGGTTCTGACAAAATGACAAGAAAATATCAATAAAAACTATATTAGAATCCAATTTAATTTGCTTATTCTTTTCGTCGGACAAGAATATTTAGGTTTTTTTAAATACCTGACATGTTTCGGCAATTACTTCTGCCTTCATCAGAGAGAGTGGTGACTGATGAAGGCGCTGAAACATGTCAGATATTTAAAAAACCTAAATATTCTTGTCCAACGAAAAGAATCAGCCAATTAAATTCTAAAGCCATGGACAAAATGAACTTTATTAAATCATATATTAGAATCCAAATTAACATCAAAACTGTGGAAGAAACAAAAGAGTGTATGTGGTCATAGAGATGTTAATGTTGATGGTTGAGCGTGGTAATGTGGTAAATGTGCGCTACGTTGGATGCTGGAACTCGATGTCAGATGCATCTTTTCTGTCCACTGCAGGTCAGGGTTCAGCATGCGGCTCTGGAGATGCAGTTGACCCCGATGCTGGTGCTGCTTCGCTCAACTCTGGATCAGCTTCAGGAGAAGGACACGGCCCAGATTTTTGCAGAGCCCGTCAACATAAAAGAAGTCAGGTTTTTTCTTCTTCTAAATATTTGGGTTTATTATATTTCTTACAGTTGATGCACTCACATGTTAGCAGAATGCTGTTGGTGACAAACCATTTACATTTTTTAGCAGAACACCTCAGTCATGTTGAGTCCTTTACAAGGTCATCTTCCGCATGAATCAGTGCGGAAGATGACCTTGTAAAGGACTCAGAGGATATCAGGATATCAGTCTGATATGTGATTGTTTAATAACTACTAGGACTACATTTCATGTTGTCAGTGAGTACCATAAATGTATAAGTAGTATATTGAAAATAGAAAATAACATTAAAGTAAAAGTAAAAAACAGGTCTAATAGGAGATTCAACCGAGTGCAGTTGAGCCATATATGTTTGTGTTTCTGTCGCATTGCTGATGTTTGTTTTTAATGTCCTGTGAGACCATTTTTGTAGACATGAATACTGTTTCATATATGGTAGTTAATTTATTTTATTTAGTCGTTCTTTGACCAGGAAGGTCCCGTTGAGTTCACAGATGTAATTTCTTTTAATGGAGTTCTGGCTCAGAAGCAGCAGCAGCAGCTCATCGGACAGACACAAGACAGAGTTTAAAAAAGAAGCATACTTAGAATAAAAACAGAGAACATAAAACAATTAAAAATTCAACCAATATGAAAAGGAACTAAAAGCAATGACGGGCCAGTTAATGTCTTTCAAAACAGATTAAAAGTGAAATAGGGACATACACTACAGCATAAGTGTTTACACCTGGATTTTATATTTTATTCTTCAGTTATTAAATTGTGCAAAACCGTAATCTGAGCAATGGCAGGCATGGGATGGAGAATTTAGAGGGGTCAGGTCCATAAACTTGAAAAATCTTTGAAGTTTGTGTTTATTCCACAAGTTTCATGTCTTGCAATGTTGTTTTCTGATGTTGTACGAGTTGTGTGCTGTTGCCAGTGACTAAAATTAGAACCAGGGTGCTCAAATAAGGTTTCCCAAATCACAACTGCAGGATGTTATATTGAAAGCTGTTAAAATACAAGTGTTTAGTCTCAGCTATTTCTTCTGAACTGGTTGGTAACGTTTGGGTTGAACTCTGAGTCTCTGGTTAGAAAATATCTTGCAACAGATTCTCAGTATGCTGCTGGTAAAGTGTTGATTTTAGATTCAAGTAGGATCATTACTCTGTACAACTTACATAACATGTTCCTGTTATTTTCAGTCTTTTAACTCCCACTCTTTGTATGATTTTGATAAGGATCTTTTCCTCTAAAGTTTTGTTTTTTTTCCTCGTGTGCAGGTTCCAGACTACCTGGACTTCATAAGTCAGCCGATCGACTTCTCCACGATGCGCTCCAAGCTGGAAAGTCATACCTACCGCTCGGTGGCCGACCTGGAGGCCGATTTCAACCTCATGGTGTCCAACTGCCTCCTCTACAACACAAAAGACACAGTATTCCACAGGGCCGCGCTGCGACTCCGAGACCTGGGGGGGGCCATTCTGCGTCACGCCCAACGACAAGCCACCAACACCGGCCTGGACCTGGACACCGGCATGCTGCTCCCAGAGTCTCCCCAGAAGAGAGACTTTTACAGCTGCAGCTGGGAGGATGGTAAGTTGCAGCTCCTTTGTAGCACATCAGATAGCAGAATGGGGACACGACCACCAGTTTATTTCTATTTTTGTTCTGCATATTTTCCCTTTTTAACGGAAAAATCTGAAGGTGCTACAGACATGTGCAAAAGTTGATTACTCCTCTTTTAATCCTGTTATTTCTTTTCCTCTTTGTTACAACATGCTAGAATAGTACGTTGTGGATCTTTAGTACTCTGCAAATATTAAATACGTTTACTTCAATAATGCTTCATTGATCTCAGAAGGGAAGTTATACACAATCTCAAATGAACAACTACATATTATTTTTTCAGTTTTCTTTGTTGCACCTAAATTCAGTCAAAAAGGAAAATACCCCTTAATGTATAGCACAACTCAACAACAAGAGACATTAAAATATCACATAGTTGAAATAAAAAGCATAATTTAAGTTCAAGATCCACATTTTAATAGCAATAACTCAAAGTAGTTGACCCCCGTGTGACTTTATCATATGGTTGTGGAGGAACTTTGTCCCATTCGTCTTTGCAACGTTGCTTCAGTTTAAAGCGTTTTTTGGGGTAATTTACATAAACACAGCTCTCTGTAAATCATTTGAATTGGCTGGAGGTCCCTACTTTGATCTGGCTTTTTCCAAAAAACTTCATTTGCTTATTTTCTTTTTTTTCTTTCTGATAAGATTTTCTGGATGCTAATTGTCCTTTTGCATGACCTAATTTCAGCCAATCTTAAGTTGTCAGTAAGCATCATGTTTACGTGCGTTTAAAAGAGCCGGACTTCATGGTCGTGTAAACACGAGACCCGCTGACTGAATAAATAACACAGCTGACCACGAGGTAATGCTTATTTTCCCACATGATGGTATGATATTTAACACTTTTAAATGTTCAACAAATTCGTCCTGAGCTTGTTAGAGAAGATTTATTCTGTATTTTGTGCCCGGTGTGTCTGTCAGCATTGCTTAAAGTCGTGCAGACTGATTTTTTTTTTTTTTGTAGGCGTGACGGTGTTGCCTATTTAGGGTGGCTGCAGGTCCTTAAAAAGTCTTAAGAAGTCTTAAATTCCATTTTTGCTAAAATAAGGCCTTTTAAATGTGTTAATTTGTCTTAAACCTCAATCCAAGGGCATTAAAAAGTTTATTTCATCGTTTTGAGGAGAATCTCCTGCTGAGGTTCTAAATCTGTGTTGCCAGATTGGGCAAGTTTCCGCCCAATTGGGCTGAAAATATATATTTGGGCTGCTTTTCCTGGTTTTTACTAAATATTTAGGAGAAATTATTAACAAAAAAGTTGCCATTACGGCAGAGAAAAGGAGAAACTCACTGATATTTGATTTCCTTTAATCTACTCAATTTAATTGTAGTTTTTGTTTTGAGCCTGAACTTTTTTGGGCTATTTGTGGACAGTACTTAGTGGTGTTGTGAAGCTTGAAATTCATTACGCATTTAATCATTTACGGTTTGAACATAGAGAATGTATGATTTGGGCTGCTTTTTCAGTATTTCGGTGGGTTTTACGTCATGTTTGGGCTGGAACCTGCCAGATCTGGCAACCTTGACCTCAGCACTGGATTTCTTAGTGACTTTTTTTGAAAACTGTATTAAAAAGTCTTAAATTTACCTTGGCCAAAGCTGTAGACACCCTGACATTACACAATCATACTGAAGATGATTACACTGTTGAACTAACGCCGAGACGTCTTCAGTCGACAGTTTGCTGGATCCGGAGAACCGGCTCCACATGTCGGTGGAGGAGCAGCTGAAGGAGCTTCTGGAGAAGCTGGACTTCGTGTCATCCATGCGCTGCAGCGGCGCTCGAGCTCGACGCATCCGCCTCCTCCGTCGAGAGATCAACAATATCCGCCACAGGCAGGGCCAACCGCCCCGCCACGGCCTCCACAACGGCCACCTCAAGGACGACGACGAGGACGAAGACGAGGAGGAAAGCGACGACAAAGACGTCAAGGCGGATAACAGCTTCTCGTCCTCGGACAAAGGTGGGTGTCGGAAAGCTTCGAGCCGTCAGCAGTATGAAGTTACCAGTGCATGAACCTTTTTTAAAAACAAAAAAAAAAGCCACTTTTGTTCAATGAGACCAGTTGTGAACATGAGCTAACGGAACATTGTCCTCAGGTTATTGAGCCAGGGTTCCCCCCACGCACCAACCCCAACCACCCCACTGTCTCCAGTCTAGTAAGTAGGGGCCCACAGAGTGTCGTTAGCCATGGCTGCCTCACAACTCCTCTCTTCCAGTGCACTCTGTGTCTGCACCTCCTTTACGCATCACTCATGGACTCACCACTCTCCCATCGGCCACGTCCAGTCATGCCATACCATCCCACTCCTGACTACAGACTCGTCCGCTCAAGCGGTCTTTGCCGCCGTAAAGGACGACGGGAGAACCCCTGTGATTTTGGTCATTACAAAACCTCCATGATACCATGTTGCCGGTTGTGAGAGCAACGTTATTGACTCACTCGTCTTGACAAGACGCTCCATGTTTAAGAGAAAACTGCACCTCTTTCTGGACTGTGGTTAAAGGAAACGTCACCATTCTCCAGTGTCGATACTACACCACCACGTCATACTACATGCAAAATGGATGTTTATTTGAAGTGGATGCTGAGTGAAGTAAGATTTTATTTGTCGTGTCCATTTTTTTTTTCTTTTCCAGACGACCTCAAATCCACTTCTCCCCCCAGACTGGAGCCTACAGGACCAGCTCCTCCCCCGCGGCGGGGGGACACACTTCTAGAGCCTCCCACCCTCCGGCCCATCACCAGGGAGCCCGCGCCCCCCAGCTGGCCCTGCAAACGCCTCAAGATGGACGCCGACCTCTCAAACAGCTCGACGGAAAACACGAGCCGCTCAAGAGCGGCGGAGCGGCCGCCGGAGCTGCCGCCCAGTTTGCACAACGAAGGGCCGGCGGTGGCCAACGGGCTGCCGGCGCCCGGCGTCTGTCCGCGGCCGACCACCGCGGGGGTCGGGCGACGGACCTCTGTGTTGTTCAAGAAGGCGAAAAACGGAGCCAAGCTCTTCAGGGAGAGAGACAGCGCTTTGCTGAATGGGAACGAGACTAGCAGCAGCATCCTGACGGCACCCAGCTCTGCAGCCAGCACCCCGGCCTCCACGCCTCTATCCACCCCATCCAAGACCCCCCAGAAGAGCCCAGGACCTCCCCCGCTTCCCCAGCTGTCCACCCCAACTCCAGACGGGCCCCCAGGAGCAGAGCTGGAGCTGAAGCACCGACTGGAGAGAGGTGAGAGGATTTGTGTGGATACCAGCAACGCTTTTTACCTCACGGTTCAGGTCTCTGTCCTGGAAGTGAGCTGGTCGCATATTTGTACAGGACTGTCTCAGAAAATTAGAATATTGTGATAAAGTTCTTTATTTTCTGTAATGCAATTAAAACAACAAAAATGTCATACATTCTGGATTAATTACAAATCAACTGAAATATTGCAAGTCTTTTATTATTTTAATATAGCTGATTATGGTTTACAGTTTAAGATTAAGATTCCCAGAATATTCAAATTTTTTGAGATAGGATATTTGAGTTTTCTTAAGCTGTAAGCCATGATCAGCAATATTAAAATAATAAAAGGCTTGCAATATTTCAGTTAATTTGTAATGAATCCAGAATGTATGACATTTTTGCATTACAAAAAATAAAGGACTTTATCACAATATTCGAATTTTCTGAGACACTCCTGTATATTTGTATTCAACAACCAGGATACAAATAATGAAAATATTAGTGCTGTCAAGCGATTACAAAAATTGAGTTTAATTAATTAAAAATCTGTAAGTAATTAATCTAATTCATTGCTTTTTTTTAAATCTGGCCTAAAAAATTGCTGAGAAAAGCCCTCAACTTGAGGGGTTTTCCTTTAAATTCATTACATTATTGTGGCAGGTCAAAACATTTATATATAACAAAAAAGTGGCTTTATAAAGTCATTTATTTATTTTTTTTAACAGGCTTGAACAGATGCAGTCTTAGCCATTTACATCCACTTGGCAAGAAAATTCTCCAGCCTCTCGGTCACAGAAGTGCGCATGAGCGAGATTCTCTCCTCGAGTTTATTTTGGGGAAGAGCGTTGCTGTGGTAACATCGTTGCTTACAAACAGAAAAAGTAAAGTTAGAGATTCAAAAATAGATTAAGCGAAACCCATGCCTGTAATTACTCACAATTAAAGCGCTAATTTGACACCCCTAGAAAATATCAGAACTGAGTTTTCGTGGTTCTCAGAGGGAGGCTGTAATACTTATCAATAAAATGTCAGATCTGTACTACAGGGAGGCCGAGGAAAGCACATGCTTAGATACGTGTCTCTTGGTTTTTTCTTCTTCTTCCAGTCTCATATTTCAGCGGAAGCTGTTTGGTGATTTCTCCTTTTCCCTTGCAGGACTGACAAACGGCTTCGACAGATGCAAAGACGGCGGCTCCGACTCCGAGTCCAGCCCGTGTCCAGTTCTCCAAAAGGAAGTGTAAGACACGTCCGGCGTTTTCCATCCTCATGTTCTCACACCCCCACTCAGCTCAGCTTCGCATGTAGGACCCGACCAACATCCCATCATACTCCAGGGGAATGCGGGCCGGTTACAACTCTCACAAACCAGATTCAGTCCTAGTTTGGCTTTTTTTAAACCCTTTTAGAAGTTTGTTTTTTCAGAAAAGCACGTTGCAGGAAGGGTAGTAACCTTTGAGATGTCAGCATGTGTGAGACTCTTTATGCTTCTCGCTGCCTCTCGCTGCTTCGGGCACAAACAGAGGCCTTGTACCGGTTCAAGACCCCAAAGATCTTAATATGGATGTGCTCCACATTTAGCAGCAGCTAATTTGATGAAGCAGCTGATTGCCGAACACAGAGTCTCAGTGAGAGTAACACGACCACTCACGTCAGTGTGAGTAACAGGAAGGTCAAGTCACTTCTAATGTAAAGCATATAGGAACATGTTAAAAGAATGAAGGTAAAAGGTTCTTCAAGAAGTTACAATAATGGATGAGTGACGTTAGGCTTCATCTAAGTCTTGAAAAGATCAAGTACACACATAGGGCCTGATTTACTAAAGGTTTGCCTGCGTAAAAACCTGTGCAAACTTGACAGCACCCGCAAACCAAAGTGCCCGCTGATCTACTAACAGCGTGCAAAGACGACTGCGTCTCTGAAATGCGCTAAATAACACACGCAATTCAGTTAGTACTTTTGCCCTGATGAATAATCAATATGGGGCGTACCCGCCAGAAATCCTAAATACTGGGAGGGGAAGATGCAAATTGCTCCATTTACCACGCGCAATGAGATTTACCAAGCCTGAAAGTAATTGCGCGTATTGTGATTGCGTCTGTATTTAATACGTTCGAAAGGAAGGTGCTAATCTGCTGCTGCGTTGGTGTGACGCGGAACCATAAATCAGCCTTTAGTGTGCGCTCTGTGCTGTTCTGAACACTTCTCTTCTCTTCTCGGCCATATGATGGTCCCGTCTGTCACACATTTACTGTCAGTGTTTGCTATATAATATATAATATTTGCAATATACTGTGGACATCTGAATAAAAACTTAACTCATAAATAGATGAATCAAAGCGCTCTCCAGCTCTGCGTCTGATTGTCTTTTTCTCCTCAGATCATGCCGAGCACCGCCGGGTCACGCAAACCCGACCAATTCAATATTAAAATCAAATTCAGTCCTGTGGCCCGTTTTTCTATTTCGTATTTTTGATCTGTGCCTAAAATTGAAATATGAAAAACCAGACGTTTTTCCGTTTTTTGTGTTACCAATTGCATTTATTCTATCGCAGATTTTCTCCGATATTGCGTTTCTTTTGGTAATGTTTAAATTTCTTTGCTGTAGTTCATGAATGTGTTTATTTGCCTCTTCCACTAATATCTCTAACTCCAACTCGTCAAATTTCATTTTGCACTTGTGACTGTGCTTTCCATCCAGACTCTCCATGGCGCAGATCTGCGCTCGCAAACCTTAAGACACGCAACAGCTCATTTAAATACTGCTGTTTGCACCTGTTATCAATTGCGCACGCAATCTTAGTTGATCACACGCAAACAGCACGCGCAAACTTTTTCAGTGCACACACAATTTAGTACTCTTTATTTAGGATCTTAGTAAATCGGGCCCTTAGAGGGTCAAAAGACCTTTTCTATTCCACCTGGAACCCAGTAATATATTTCATTAACAAACTTAAAACCCTCCCTGAAAATACATGAATCCATGTTTACTTATTCTTAAGTTTTTATTTTAAATTAGCTACCTCCACTTTCTTTTCATTTTTCTCTTTGTTTTATTATTCATACCTGTTGCAAGATATCTTTAAGTACCAATATCATAACTTTTATCCATTCATTTCTTTACTTATTTTGTTTTCTTAGACTGGGATGCACTGGATGTTGTAGGGTGGGGGGTTATATTTGTATGTTTGTATGTATGTTCTGTAAAAAAAAAAAAAAAAAAGGCAAAAATATGTTCTTTATATATAGCTGTTCTCTTATACCTTGCCTTCAATAAAAAGATATTTAAAAAAAAAAAAAAAAGTTACAATAATAGAGAAAAACATTTACAATTCGATGTCTCTTACAGCAACTGTCCACCCAAACGGAGGCTCGGAAAACCAGCTCTTTCTAAAGTTCCTCTGTTTGAGATCATCAACGGAGATTCGGACTACACTGGTACCGTTTCTTCTTATTTTACGTCTCATTCCAGCAGAACCGTCTGTTAATGTTCCTGGTGTTCATGAATTGATTTGTTGTCGTGAAGGTAACGGCAGCCAAACACCGGAGGATGAGACGGAGCTGGAGCCTCTGGACCTGGTGTGGGCCAAATGTCGGGGCTACCCCTCGTACCCAGCTCTGGTAATCACCCGTGAGCTGAATCTACCAGCTAATAACAGCTGCCTGTCTTTGATCATCTAATAACAAGCGTTTGTTTCAGATCATCGACCCGGATATACCCGAGGAGGGCCTGCTGCACAACGGGGTCCCCATTCCCGTTCCACCCAAAGATGTGCTCCATCTGGGGGAGCAGAGGCAGGAGGACACCAACGAGAGACTCTACCTGGTGCTCTTCTTTGACAACAAGCGCACGTGGTGAGTTTCAGGCGCGTTTAGATGCTACGCTCAGGACAGACGTCTTCACGGCGTTTCAGTAACACTGCAGTCGGGAACGTCCCTGAAATCAATCGCTCACCAGATCATGAGCATCTGAGCTGTAGCGGGCGAGCATGAGTAAGGTACCATGCCGCGTAAACTCAAGGCTTCAGATACTGAGAATTGACCCTTTGTCAGCCTTCTGATTGGTGACTGACCAATCAGAAAGAACATCCTCTGTTGCTACATCCGGTATATCCGGTTGGACTAAACAACCGTCTCTCTCGTTCACATCAATGGAAAAAGCATAGTTTTTACTTGCCTTGTATCGAAATTTAGTTTCCGCATTTTTCTATGCGTCATTCAGGCAGCCAATCAGCACAGAGCCTCATTATCATAACATTATCATAGCCTCCCCGCCCACTCAGAATCCTGCATACAGGACTGTCTCAGAAAATTTGAATATTGTGATTTTCTGTAATGCACTTGCAAAAACAAAAATGTCATACATTCTGGATTCATTACAAATCAACTGAAATATTGCAAGCCTTTTATTATTTTAATATTGCTGATCATGGCTTACAGCTTAAGAAAACTCAAATATCCTATCTCAAAAAATTAGAATATTCTGGGAATCTTAATCTTAAAATGTAAGCCATAATCAGCAATATTAAAATAATAAAAGGCTTGCAATATTTCAGTTGATTTGTAATGAATCCAGAATGTATGACATGTTTTGTTTTTTTAATTGCATTACAGAAAATAAAGAACTTTATCACAATATTCCAATTTTCTGAGACAGTCCTGTATGCATTTCCCCCCCCCCCCCCCCCCTGCAGCAATGGCAGAGGTAAAAATGATGATAATGCAACACCTTTCTCACAATATGAGCCATTATTACATTATGAGCTATTATTACATTATGAGCGGCGCCAGTAAGGCTCATAATGTAATAAGTTATTACATTATTACATTATGCACAAAGCCATTATTACGTTATGCTCTCAGATTTGATTACATTATGAGCCGTTTATTACATTATGAACTTTTATTACATTTAAGTTATTACATTATGAGATGCCTTTAAAAAAATATATATATATATCGTAGACGTAGACCATAGCTTTAAATCGGCAGTAAGACCAACAATAAAAAACAGCAACATTTTGACTAGAAGGACCTCGTCAGGTTATATGGAAGGAAATAGTGTCCACTTACTTATTTGAAAAGACCAATCTTAAATGTGTTTTTATTGTAGAAGTTATTGTGTCCTGCATTTATTGTAGCCATAGTAAACAAAGAAAATGCTCTTTTAAATTACATGAACTACAGCCCCCCTCCTTCTTCCCTAATCCACCCTCTTGTCCTGCCAGCTTTTGAGTTGGTTACTGTAGCTCCACCTGTGTACAAATCATAGTCAAACACAAACACAGACTTCTGCCCATAAGTCCATTTTTGTTGTCAGTGTGTGCTATATTGTGACCTTTATACCATGGACTTGACCTATAGGGGAGGATGCGTTAAACAATAAGTCTTTTCTTCCTGTTAATGTGGCCCGCCGTGTATTGGGGCCGGGGTTATATGGCATCTTAGTTGGCCAATGCGCCACCACGTGTCACAGAAATTACAGGGCTGTAAATTTGAATATTGTGATTTTCTGTAATGCAATTGCAAAAATGTCATACATTCTGGATTCATTACCAATCAACTGAAATATTGCAAGCCTTTTATTATTTTAATATTGCTGATCATGGCTTACAGCTTAAGAAAACTCAAATATCCTATCTCAAAAAATTTGAATATTCTGGGAATCTTAATCTAAAACTGTAAGTCTTAATCAGCAATATTAAAATAATAAAAGGCTTGCAATATTTCAGTTGATTTATTGCATAACAGAAAATAAAGAACTTTATCACAATATTCTAATTTTCTTAGACAGTCCTGTATGCATTTCCTTCCCCCCCTGCAGGAATGGCAGAGGTAAAAATGATGATAATGCAACACCTTTCTCACAATATGAGCCATTATTACATTATGACCCAATATTACATTATGAGCGGCGCCAGTAAGGCTCATAATGTAATAAGTTATAACATTATTACATTATGCACAAAGCCATTATTACGTTATTCGCTCAGATTTTATTACATTATGAACTTTTATTACATTTAAGTTATTACATTATGAGTTGCTTCACGCCTCCTCCAGTCGTTACAACGATCTGAGTCAAACATGCAGGACTAAAGGGGTCACTCATTCCTGTATACAGTGTAAGACTTTTAAGGCCATGAAAGGTTTTAAATGTGTGAGGAAAGTGTTTTTTAGTTTGTAAATACATGTAGCACATTCTTAAATATGTGGTTATTCTCCGAATTTCATCTTTGAGATTCAATACTCTCTGTCTCAGATTCAGAATTAGTAAATACAGTTCTTGAAACTAGAATTCACTAGTTTTTCAGCAGTAAAACTACAAAGAACAGCGTGACGTAAACTTTCCAACCTGCTGCAAAGTTGCTGAAGTTCACTGAAGTTTTCTACTGGTTTGTGCTTCTTTTGGGATGAATTTCACCTTTATGGGTAAATGAGGGTTCAGTCAGTCCTGGATTGAGCAAGCAGGAAACCACAAGTTTGACAAGTTTTTGTTTTCTAGTCTGACGGTGGCAACGTTTGAAATCACAAAATCTGAAAAGCGTAAACTTGTCAAAGGTCCAGTGAACAGCAAACGTCTCACCGTGCTGTTTGGAGCTTGACCCGTCATGACCCGGATTCTTCGCTGTTTAGTGAGCTTGTTACAACCAAAAACGTAATAATGGCCAATAACGTAATAACTGCCAATAACGTAATAATTTTGGCCATTTCAAATGTAATAAGGCCAATAGTGTAATAATGTGCCAATAATGTAATAAAACTCTTGAGCCAATAACGTAATAACTTTTTGCCGATAATGTAATAAGGCATTACATTATTGGCTGGTTATTACGTTATTGGCCTGGTATTAAAAAATTATTACAAAATTATTACATTATCGGCAAAAAGTTATTACATTATTGACTCAAAAACTTTATTACATTATTGGCACATTATTACACTATTGGCTTTATTACATTTGAAATGGCCAAAATTATTACATTATTGGCAGTTATTACGTTATTGGCCGTTATTACGTTTTTGGTTGTAACAGAGCTGAACAAGACCTTCAGGTGTCGCCATGTTTACAAAGACATAGCCATGTGTAGAAAACATAAAAATATGTTTTATGTTATATGCTTTGCTTTAGCTGACTAAATAAAATGAAAATGACTTATGTGCTGATGATTGATGAAAGTATAAATGAAAGAAATAAATCCAAACAATGCAGATATGTTGACGGGGGAGTTTGAAGACTGTTAGCCATCAGATGCTTTGATCTCCTGCAGCTTCCTCCAGTAAACAAACATGGAGATGTAGAGATTATATAAGGCAATACCACCTCTGACCACATGGGGGCAAACAGATTTGCTGTGTTGACAAAAGAGCCTCTGATAATACTGTACTAATGTGGGGGTCGGATGGTCTTGTAATACCATTTTATCCCACTAGAGATGCACTTTGTTGTACGCCAGGGCTGAACTAGTGATGTGCTGCCCTCCCTGTGGTCAGAAGTGATGCTAGAGTGCTTAAAGGGGACCTATTATGGCATCTAATACCTATTTTAAACAGGCCTTGAATGTCTTTAAAAACAAGCTTTTGATTGTTTTTGCTAAATAAATTAGAAATTCAGCCTCTAAACCATGTCTTTATCTTCCCATTCTCTAACCTCATTATCTATGCTGGATTCTGAGTGGGCGGAGCTATGATAATGAGGCATGTGCTGATATAATAGTCATAAAGGTCCCCTTTAAATATTAAACTCTATACATTAGAACATGATTCTCCAGAAATGCGTTAAGTGTTTGACACCGTGTTTAGTCTGAGACGGTTACGTTTTTGTATGACATCAAAAACACATATTTAGGACTAAAACATGTTTGCAGTAATGTGCTCCTGTTTTAGATGCTGTGAAAGACTAAAACTAAACTAAATCTGTGCCTTTGTTGCTGCAGGCAGTGGCTTCCGCGCGACAAGGTCACGCCTCTGGGCGCCGACGACACGGCGGACAAGCTGCGCATCATGGAGGCCCGCAAGTCCAGCATCCGCAAGTCTGTGCAGGTGGCGTACGACCGCGCCATGATCCACCAGAGCAGAGTCAGCCAGAGCCGCTGCTTCGTGGCCTCCAACTACATGTAGCGCTCGCCCTCCTTCTCCTGCCCTCACACAGACGGGGTCTCACTGGGGTCAGGAGAGGTCGCTCCAAGCGCCGAGTCCTGGACCGCAGTTCCTAACCAAACCACTAGGGGGTGACGCCGCGGCGCCGCCACCGAAGACGGAAATGAAGTAACTTTAAGCCCCGCGTTGCTGCAGTCGCTGAGCGTCAACCCTCCGTTCAGGGATCACGTCGAGGTGTACGGATGTCATGAACCCGTCTGTCTGAAATAAGTGTAAAAGAATTCCCGTTATTTTGTATAATCCTACTGCCAAGGGATCAAGCTGTCGGAAAAGAGATTAACGTTTCTACGAACTACGGAGGACTGACGAATGGATCACTGCCATTTTTATACAACAGCTTTGTTTTTTCTTCCAAAAGACTTGTATATTTTAACAAATAACTTTATGTACATATGTATGTGTATTATCAAACTCCTTTTAATTTAACTTTGCAGTTTTAAAAAAGCGTATTTCAATCAAGCGAGACGAAGATGAAACGATTCCTGCGCACGCGGCTCGTCTTCAACGTCATTTCATCGTGCTCTGCGTGAATTATGTGAACTTTTCTGGCAAACGACACGACGAGCCGATGTTCTTTATATTTGAAATCTCTTTTTTGATACAGAGAGAAATAATTTATTTATGGAAGACAGAACTATAGAAATAAAGCTATATTGGTTAAATCAATGAATCTTATTTAAAGCAAATGGAATGTTTTAGCAAAACAAAGTAAAGTTTTTAACAGGTGATTTTACCTTTGCTGTATATTGATTTTACTCGAGACCAACACGCTTTTGTTGTTGAACGGCAAGATGATTTATTTATTATCCAGAGCCCTATTTTATCAAATGGAAAAAGTACACGGCCATCAGCTTGTACCGCTGTTCCACGTTACGTGCTCATCAAACTTTGTCTCCAACCAGTTTTGTTTTGTTTTTCTCATTTTGGGAAAAATGCTCTATTAAAAACCAACAAAGCAGAAAACATCTTTGGGTACTTACCTGTTTTTTTTCTGGGTTGTTTTCTTCCTTAAATCCAAATTTAAGGTTATATTTACACATTCAGAAACCAGCGAGGAAACCGTGCGGGAGTCGGCCGGCGTGATTGCTTTCCTGTGAACGACTAGCTGACACTTTGTCAACGGTTGTTGCTTTATTTTATCATTTTTCAATAAAGTGGAAAAAAAGTACTACAAGTGTGTATCTTAGCTGTATACAAAAGTATAAAAATGCTTTTAAAAATACTTTGCTGAACCGTCCAAAAGCTGGAATTCTGTAGTAAATGCAGGACTGACAAAAAAAAGGGTTTTTAAGTTTGTTTTGTTCAAAAAGGTCCAATGAAAAGATGCCGTTTGGTCCTGAAAGTGGAGGACGTCCTGCCTCCCTGCGGCGGGTCTCCGTCAGTGTCCCGGCTGCTGCCTGGTCAGGAGGAGGTAGTTGTGGTGGAGCGTCCGCAGCTCCGTCAGACGGCCCAGCAGCCGGCCGAAGCGCTGCGGGCCCCCTCGTGCAGCTCCGCCGTGGGCCCCACACGTCCGGGACAGCAGGTCCAGGATCAGTTCCTGCATCCGCTCCACGCAGCCGGCCGCCTGCAGGGACGCGCGGTCTGCAGGGGGGGGGGCACAACCACACGCAGAGTTTTTTTTCCAAACATTGAAATACTAAAGGCATACAGTACGGAAGAGTATTAGGGCCATGCAGGAGAAAAGTCGAAATGTCGAGAAAAAAGTCGAAATGTCGAGAAAAAAGTCAAAATGTCGAAATACAATTTCAAAAATGAAGTCGAAATTTCGTGTATAAGTAAAGTAAAGTTGGAATATAGAGAATAAAGTTGAAATACATTTTGACTTTTTTCTCAAAATTGTACTTCGACATTAATCTCAATATTTCGACTTTTTTCTCAAGGTGCATAATGAAAAAAAAATCTTCCTCCTCTAAAATATTTTTATTTCTCCTATCTCCTGCCTGGCCCTAATACTCTTCCGTATATTAGGGCCAGGCAGGAGAAAAAAAAATATTTTAGAGAAAGATTTTTTTTCATTATGCACTTTGAGAAAAAAGTCACAATGTCAAGATTAATGTTGAAGTACAATTTTCTAGAATAGAGTTGAAATGTTGAGAAAAAAGGTGAAATTTGGACTTTATTCTTGAAATTTTATTTCAACATTTATCTCGACATATCGACTATTTTCTCAACATTTCAACTTTTTTCTCGAAGTGCACGATAAAAAAAAATCTTCCCCTCTCAAATATATTTTTTCTCCTGCATGGCCCCAATACTCTTCTGTACATACAGACATTCATTTTGAATGTGAAATAAAATCTTTCTTAGTGAAGATATTTACAATACAAATATAAAAACATAAGAAAACATTAAAATTAAAATAAAATAAGGCACAAAATATCTCCTTATTCTGGAGTTACTGAAAGTAAGCTATTAAAGTACAGCAGTGTTCACTGTAAATATATCAAAGTTTGGAAGGGACTTGGAGAACTTCATCTTATGAATATGAAATGGTCCCATCAGAAGCATAAGATTTGTTATAAAGCATATTGGTTTGTCATCAAATTCAAATTTCAAGATAATATCTGGGTGTGATTGTGATGGACTGTCCAGTTTTATCTCAGATACATTTTTCCATGTCCCTCCAAAATACAGTTGACGATGGGCAAAGACAAAACAAATGTAGAATCGTCTCTGGCTCATCTCTACAAAAAGTGCACATTTTATCCACTTCAGCAATAGCAGGTTATCTAAAGAAGGTTTCTGACCTGAGCAGAGCAGCGTCGTGGCAGTGAGCAGGGCGTACTCGGCCTCCGTCACCTGCAGCGCCGCCATACTGTGCAGGAAGTTGAGCACGGGTCTGAGGAGTTCCTCGCTGCCTCCTGCTCATACCAAAAAAGGTAATTTACATCTTTGAGCATCATTTTTTAAACCACCTTAAGATTAAAGAGCTGACCTGAGCTGATCAGCGTCCTGCTCAGGACGTGATCCCTGGACTCTGCACATCGGAGCCAGTTGTGCGTCGACGTGCTGAAAAGTTGCAGGGCTGGGGATGAAAATGTGAGAGTGTCAGACTTGTGTTTGAGCGCGTGTCCTGACCCTGCATCGTCCCCAGTACTCGAGTTGTAAAAAAAAATCAGGGGGGATGGTGGATTTTTATCATATGGGGACAGATAATTTGTGCTGGTTACAAATAATATAATATATTACAAATAATAGCAGTGACCAAAACACATACTGCAGGAATGACATAGCAGCAGTTAAATGCAGCCTTCTGTAAGCTTTAAATATCCACTGGGCTTACATCAAATACATCAAAACAACAATAAAAAACAGTTTTCTGAACTTATCAATATGACTCTGTCCTTCACAGGACAAGTAAAATGGATCACTGCAAAAACTCACAATCTTAACAAGAATATTTGTCTTATTTCTAGTTAAAATGTCTCATTTTAGTAAAAAATCTCATTACACTTAAGACTCAACATTGGAAAAACTACAATTTTCACCTGTTTTTTTTTTATTTTTTTGCTTGTAATAAGAAGATAAATCTTGTCCCACTGGCAGATTTTCCTACTTATTTCAAGTGAAAGTTTACTTGAAACAGGTGAAAATTGTCAAATAAGTTATTTTTCTGGTGATGACTCTAAATGTTGAAATAGCAGTAAAACCACATTCATTGATGAAATGACATAAGGGATGGAAAGGGGGGATGGCAGTTTGACTGGGGGGATGATTTTGACCGTTTTTATTTCAGGGGGGATGCCATCCCCCCTCAACTCCAGTACTGATCGTCCCGCCGGGCTTCACTCACCTGCACTGGGACCGGCGGGGTTGTGGGAGAACTGCTGAGCCGAGAGCAGGAACATGACCTCCAGAGACGAGACGGACAGAAGGGCACTCTGGTCGGCGAAATCCAGGAGATCGAAGCCTGCGAGGAGAGCATCGTTTGTTTTTAAACATACGAGTAAAGTTATATTACAAGACGAGCACAAATCTGACTCGGCTACAAATATTAGGTAGCAAAATAACCTTATTACAGAATTAGACAACTTAAAAATACCATTCACATGAAACAGACGGTGAATAATAATAGTTTGAACCTGTAAAAAGAAAAGTATGAAGACAATACTGCTGTACCTTGTAGATGTTTGCAAACATTTCATCTGAAGTCATTTAAACTTTAAATAAATCTATGTGCTAAATGGCCAATGAGGGTCATTTGCAGAAAAATGGTGCAAAAATAATTAAAGCTACTGTATGTAGGAATCCTATGTCTGACCACACGGTGGCAGCATATCACAAGAACGTTTAAGTGACGGATCCTGGTGCAGAAACAAGCGGCTACATCCAGTTTGGTAGTGTGACTCAACCCAGGAAGTATTTCAGTTTAGTGACTGACCACTATGGGCAGCTCCTAAAGTGAGTTCTTACTTAGCATTAAAATAAAAAAAATGCTTTTGGTCTCCATAGCTGAGATTTCTCATCCATGGGGGGTAAATGTTTATATATCTCATCTCAACTATACTCGTCTAGTCTTAATTCCAGCTCCAACATCACTCATTTCAGATGTTGCTACTGAAGTTATACCTTACATGAGGATGTATGTAAGAAGAGATTAAGTAGCATCATGGGTAAACCAGCCATAAAATAAGCCAGCCAAGCTTCTTTTTTTTTTGTAACGAATGCGATCTTGGAGAAGACGGGATTGCTTTATTTAGAAAGTACTAGCTCACAATGAAACAAATCACAGCACAGCAAGACCGGTACAGCTCCTTGAGACGGACATGGACAGGAAGTCCGATACCTGAAGGTCTTTGCTTTTATCTGTACATCTATTTATTTATTTTATTTATTAATTTTTTCTTATTTATTAACATACAGTACAAACAGCGTAAAAAAAGACGACATCAGTTACAATGAAATGTGTCTAGGTGTGTGTGTGTGTGTGTGTGTGTGTGTGTGTGTGTGTGTGTAAATAATATGATGAAAGTAGATACATAAATTAAGAATATTAATTTGAGAATAAATAGGTAAACAAATAAATAATTATCATATAGAGTGGTGTAGCACGATATAATATAAATATAGCATAATAATATAGTAATATCCTAATATAACATAATCATTTTTATTATATTATAACATATAACAAAATGATATCACCATACTATAATATATAACAATATAATAATACTAGTTTAACATCCCATGAGATTTCATAACTTAATATAACAATACACTATGAAACAATATATCATGATAATGCCTAGAATAATTATTAGAATTAGAATTGGTAATTGCATATTATATATTGCAATGAGGGGTGAGGTCAGACCGGGGCGTCAGGGAAGCGAGCAGGTTGTCCCCCCACCAGACTCCAGTTCCCCGACCGGGAGCCCCAGCAAGAGGCAGGTAGGACGGCAGTGAAAGGAAAGCCCCCTTTTTGATTTTAAGCATTTTTAAAATGTTATATATATATATATTTTTTTTTTCTCCCCTATTCCCCTTCCCCCGCCTCGCCTCCTGATTCATTTTGTTTAATTCTATCAGATGTGATTTAGAGTCAGGAGGGATAGCATCTTGGACTGCAACCCGACCCAGAGGAGGCTGCTGGCCCGTTGTGGATCTGACTTCATGTGCTTGGTCTGGGCAACTCCCAGACCCAGAGGGGGGTCTGCCCGCTGAGGAGAAGCTTTCCAATTTTTCGTTATTCATTGATTTTATTTTATTATTTATTTATTTATTTGTCCCCCCCCCTTTTTTTGAGAGTGAGAGAGATGGGGTTCTCCCATACCTGCCCCTGACCACCACCCAGGGCCCTGCCATGGCCCCACAGAGCCAATCCAGCCCGGCCCCGCCCCCCCGCCTTTACTATATTTATAATATAATGATAACTTCATTATCATGATTACTATTCAGATTAACAAGTAATATTTAAAAAAAAAAAAAAAAAAAAAGGCAGCCAGCCAAGCTAATATAGGACCAGCTTCTCTGCCTGTTTGTTCCTCCCATTTACCCTTTTTTTAATTAAATTAACTGGGGTTAGATGGCGTCAGCTACTGCCAGTATTGTGCAGAGAAACAAAAAGGGAGTTCAAAAGCACTTTTCAGAAAACCTATACGTGACGTCACGGGCGAGTTGTCCAGTTCTTTTTATACAGTCTGTGTGAAACACGACGAAGAGCACCTCTAGTGGGAGAAACTGGTATTACAACACATGACGGTCCCCACTCATAAGCAGAAAACCTTCACGTTGTAGAAGACAAATCTTTAAGCAACACATTATGTCTGAATGGATTAATGTATACTATTTAATATATTAAAAACACGTGCACACAGACACAAGAGTATAAATATAAGAGTATAAATATATATGACATTTACCTTCCGTATCATGAATATTACAGCTGAGTTCAGTCTCCAAAATGGTTGTTTTGTTTTTATTTTTACCATGAAAACAAATGAAATCGACCTTTACACCTTTTACCTTGAAGTTGTGATGG
Source organism: Cololabis saira (assembly GCF_033807715.1). NCBI lineage: Eukaryota > Metazoa > Chordata > Actinopteri > Beloniformes > Belonidae > Cololabis > Cololabis saira. The sequence continues at coordinate 32,413,277 of NC_084598.1, forward strand.
GATTTATCAAAGAAAAGAAAAGAAAAGAAAAGAAAAGAAAAGAAAAGAAAAGAAAAGAAAAGAAACAAGCTGCACTTTTCAGGCTTCTAGTCCTACAATCATAAACTTTCAACATTTGATTTGCAAACTGAAGCTTACGGAGCGCTTTATGACCTTTCTGAGCTCTGAATGACCTTGGATGAACTTCCTGGAGGACGAGCATCGGTCATGAACGATTTCAGCTTGTGAATACTTCAGCCCTGTCCACTGCAACATGACAAACGGTCATTACTGTTAGTAATGACCGTTTCCAGATGAGTGACGCAGCAGTTTCTTCTCTAAGATCATTCCCAATGTCTCAACACACGCCTGCAGATCAGCAAACCACGCGCTCGCTAAAACCTGGCTGCTGCGTTTTCTCTTAAAACTACAGAAGTATTCAGGTACTTCGTCTTCAAACACCGATTCTGCATTTTAGATTAGTTTCATTTTTTCTCCTCCAGTATAAAATGACCCGGTGCAATGAGACCCAGTGGAGACTGAAGGATCTTTATTACTGATTTAGCTCCATCTGTCCTTGGTCACGCTCACGCAGATGCATCTCTGCAAAAATACTGTGAATATTGTTTAAGCTCTTGATATTTACTGCTTTTAAAAGCTGTTTTGTTACACAGTTGCATATCACGCTGTTGTTTGCACTTTAAACTCGTAGGGCTTTACCTTTTGAAATGAATTATTGAGGTTTTACCTCACTGTGAGCAATACAAGCAAAGCAATGTTTCTAGTTTGCGTCCTTTTTCATCCGACTTCATTAAATTTGTCATTTCTAGCGTTAAAAGTTCAACATGAGAGCTTTAAAAGTGAAGTTCACAGGTTTTAACTCTTTAATTCCTGACGTATCATCATTGATTCTGAGACCCATAATCAAACATTATGAAAATACTTTTCTACTTTAAACAATAATTCTTAAAAAAAATAACATGACCCAATGTATTCATAGAGATACAAAAAAGTATAATTTAGACAACTGTTAAAAGTAAAAGTTGAAGTGTTTTAATTCAATTTGTGAGACTTTAAAAGTTTAAAATCAAGCAGTTTGATTAGGGCCCGAGCACTTACAGTGCGAAGGCCCTGGGCCTATTGTATCTGTAGGAGTTGTTCTCGTTGTTTTTCTTCCGACGAAATGAGGGCCTTTTTTCCCCCTAAACGTGCCCTAAAAGTCACCAAATTTTGCACGCAAGCCAGGCCTGGCGAAAAATTTGATATTTAAAGGTTTGCATTAATGGCCGTGGCCTAATGGCTCAACAGCGCCCCCTAGAAAACTTCGTGCCTTAAGCCCCAACATACGGTTTGACGTACATGCACGAAAGTCGATACACACCTGTATCATGTCGCAACTTAAAGAAAAGTCTCTTGGTGCCATGGCCGAAACCGAACAGGAAGTCGGCCATTTTGAATTAATCGTGTAATTTTGACGCAATTTATGCCATTTCTTCGGCCGTTAATGCGGCCCGAACCGTAACGTGCACCCAGGTGTGTTATACATCAAAATGTGTGTCTAGATCCTGCGACGATGCACATTACTTTTCTCAGTCAAAAGCGTTACCGTGGCGACGATAGATGCCAAAAAGCGGCCCACCCCCTTCATCTGATTGGTCCATATTTGATAGTTCCTACTTTCTGCCATAACTTTTGAATGGTTTGACGTAAAGACTCGTGGGTGGTGTCATCGGACTTAGTTTTGAGTACTTGAACATAATTGGTGCAAATTAGCCACGCCCCTTCTCCTGATTGGTCCATATGTGATAGTTCCTATTTTCTGCCATACCTGGGACCGTCCTGGCGAACTGCAGCAGCTTCTGCAGGTGGGGCATCACGGCGTCGCTCAGGCCCTCCCCGTCCTCCGAGCACGGCCAGTCAAAAAGCTGCCGACGGAAGACACGGCATGAGGGCAGCACGGAGCTGCTGGGCAGGGCGTACACGTCCTCGAGCGTCTGACCCACCGTGTAGCTGCTGCCGTCCTGACCCCGGTACAGGCGGTGAGCCTCCACCATCGTGTCCACGATGTACTTCTGCTCCCGGGTCAGACTGGCGGGCCGGGTCTGGAGCAGCGGGGGGGAAACACAACGCCAGGTTTAGGCAGAGTCCGAGGTTATAACACAACTTCCTGGTGGCAAAACAACTCACTCTGAAAGCATATCAACTCTCAAAGTGGTGACTCGGGCTGCAGGAAAAAAGCTGCAGTAAAACAAACACCCGCGTGAACATCTAGAAGTGACATTATTGGGTGTAAAAAGAGCATTTTAGAGACTCTGAACTAAAGATAGACCGAGAATAAATGAATCTATAAATAGTGAAACTATATCAGAATAATGCTCCTCAATCTAAAGTTGGAAAGACTTTAAATATATTTCATGATATCACCTACAGATTCCAGGAATCTGGAGAAATTTCTGTATGCAGGGGACATGGCTTAAAGGAGCATGAGGCTCCTTTTAAGAAATGAGACTCTCTAGCGCCACCCTTCACCACGACGGCCGTCGGGGGTACTGCAGCCAACAGTGAAGCCGGCACGGGAGAACGGGGAGAATGCGCATGCAGCGTCATTTGACGTCATATCCGCAGAACAGCGCAGGAAATTCCGGTCACAATTGCAGCACATTTTGCAGCACACGCTTCATCTGACATTATTACTAGAAAACTTAAAACATATACGAATTGTTTTCATAAATCCTGCCTCAATCCTGCCTCATGCTCCTTTAACGTAAATAGTTGTATTGTGTTCATTATGTCTTCAGATTTATAGCTTTGTGGTTTTCTTTTGTTCAGACAAGGATCCGTAGTTCTTACCTTCAAACTTTTACTGACAGTTTCGGCGGAACTTCTATGGAGCCAAATCAAGGCCAAAAGTTTTGCTAATTTGAAAATAAAATTGTAATTGAAAAACTAAGATTTGAACCTGAAAATTCAAGTTTTGATCATGAACTTATTTTTTTTCAGTTTCAGATCTTTTTTTTCAGTTTCAGATTTTTTTTCAAATCTTAGTTTTTCGATTACAATTTTATTTTCAAATTAGCAAAACTTTTGGCCTTGATTTGGCTCCATAAACTTCCGCCTTCCTCAGAGTGTCACGTGGTGGAAACTATGAACAGAGATGAGGGAGCGTACATGCTCTCACACATGGACCAGCCTCTTGGAGCGGCGGGAGGACAGCGGGGGGCGTGACCGACCTGTCAAACCTGACAGGTTGGTCACGCCCTCATAGTAACAACAGCTGATGTGGTGTCACTTTCCACCATGTGACAATCTCTGAGGAAGGTGGAAGTTCCGCTGAAACTGTCAGTAAAAGTTTGAAGGTAAGAACTACGGATCCTTGTCTGAACAAAGGAAAACCACAAAGTTAACGTACAGTATTATAAATAGTATTATAAATATCATCTTTGGGCCCTGTATTGAAAAAACAGTCATGATTCTTTATTGGACATCACTACTTGGGCTCAAAAAGTCTAAGAACACAGTCAGACAGACATCTGTCATCTGCAGATCGTTACATCATCCACGAATGCAGGTTAAAGGTCAGTCACGCTTCGAGGAGGCCATGTGTAAACATGACCCAGAAACGCAGCCCAAACATTGAACTGTAGCGAGATGAATCGACATTTGAAATGAGTTTTGGAAACCACCTCAATGCCACATCTCCTGGGTTAAACAACAGAAATACCATCCAGAAACTAGTTTCAAAACCTCCATCTCATCTGGGGAGAAACATCAGTATCTACGGGGTTTTAAAGTAAGATCTGGTCCCATCCAAACCTATTCAGACAAGAACTTGCAGCTGCAGACTGTTAAAAACTCAGATACGACCAGGGCGATGGTTAAGACGACCTTAAGATTTGACCACTTTCACTATTTGATTTGCTTTCTGGGTTCTATTGGGAATAAAATCTGGGTTGACGGGTTAAACAAATCAGCACTTTCATTATTATTTATTTTTATTACCATTACTTGTTCCAACTTGGGCTGTAAAATTGTCATTTGTCACAGATCCTGAACAAAACTCCTTTGTGGTCATGTTGGATTTGTCCAAGAACCATTTTCTACCAAATCAACTTTTATTTCTGTGGCACATTTGAAGCCAAAGTGCCTCGCAAAACAAGATTTAGCGGTGAAACGAGCCTAAATCTATTTCTGGACGGTGATCGTGTGTTAAAATGCCAGTTTTTCATCTCTCTGGACTAAAGTTTCAGACTGAAAGGTTGAAGCTCGTAAGCGGGACCGATGGCAGCGGCCCGTCCAGCTGTGCGTGGGTCCAGCTGTGCGTGGGTCCAGCTGTGCGTGGGTCCAGCTGTGCGTGGGTCCAGCTGTTCGTGGGTCCAGCTGTGCGTGGGTCCAGCTGTGTGGTACCTGCGCGGGGAGCCTGCTGGTGGAGCTGACTCTCCTGCTGCCCGTGTTCTCCTCCTCCTCCTGCGCTCGGCCTTTACCTCCCTTCCTCAGCCGCTTGGATTGGCACTGCACCTCAGTCAGAAGGCCTGCGGGGAGGACAGACACATTTTCGACGCAGCAGAGTAAGAAATATGTATGGTTTTAGGAGTCCCGCGAGGCATTTCCCTGATTACGCAATGTTAAACGGTTACTTTCATGTATTTAAACCAGATGTGCCTTACACTCGGCCAGCATCCCTACGGCGCGACACTTCCTCAGCCGGCAGTCTTGGCACTTTCTCCTCATGTACATGTCCATCTCACAGCCGCCGCCGGTCTTGCAGTGATACACGGCCTTTTTAGTCACGCTACGCCTGAAGAACCCTTCATGAGAAACAAAGAACGACCGTCTGTAACTTAAAGATTCAGTGAAATCAGTGAAAATTTAAAAAGAAATATAGATAATATACATATATATATATATATATATATATATATATATATATATATATATATATATATATATACATATATACATATATATATATACATATATACATATATATATATACATACATACATATATGCACATACATATGTATATATATATATATATATATATATATATATATATATATATATATATATATATATATATACATACATACATACATATGCATATACATACATGGGTCAATGACGTGACGCCTATATTTTCTGAAAAACAGATTTTTTGGGATTTTGTTGTTGTTTTAACCGTCATAATGTCATGTGGTGCGACCGTCCGACAAGGACTCCTGTTTTGAAAACTTTTTTTAAAATCACTCTAAATGTATTTAAATCAATCTTCTTCTATCTGGCATGATTTCAGAACTGTCTTGTAGTGTGTCAGATTGCAACACATTTGTATTTATATTTCCATCATAATATACAAACAAAGTTTGACTGATGTCCATTTTATGAAATATCATGTGGCGCGACCATTAAAAAAACAACCATTTTTGTATAAAACTGAAACTTGTAAAAAAAAAAAAAAGATGTCAAGATGTTAAGAAAATTAATCTATTTTAATATGAATCATGGTTGCACCACATGACCTTTTTTAAGGCTAGTGCCAATTTATCTTGACAAAAAACTCAAAAAATTGACCTGTTGAAAATCCTTATTCGTCATTGACCCACATACATATATACATACATACATATACATATATATATATATATATATATATATATATATATATATATATATATATATATATATATATATATATATATATATATATATATATATACATATATACATATTTATTTATATACATGTATTTATATACATACATACATACATACATACATACATACATACATACATACATACATATATATATATATATATATATATATAAATAAATCAATAAATCGATAGAGTAGAAGTGATCAAAGTGCTACCTTTACACCCCTCGCAGGTGAGGGCGTTGTAATGATACCCTGATGCTTTATCTCCACACACGACACACAGCTCGTCCTGCCCCCGGCCCTTCCCTCCCATCCCCAGCCGAGACCTCCGGCCGAGCGGCAGCTCCACCCCCCCGAAGCCCGGGGCCAGGCCCCCGCAGAGGGGCTCCGGGCCGGGCCCGCAGGGCTCCAGGCACACGGGGCTGTACTGGTACGGAGGATGGCAGAACTGAGAGGAGGAAGAGGAAGAGGAAGGGGAGGAAGTGGAGGAGGGCGGAGAGCTGTAGAGGGAGAAGGGCAGATTTGCCGGGATGTACTGTTGTTGGCTGTGAGGGAGCAGCTGGAGGTCAGGGTCCTGCAGGGAATAGCCCAGAGGGTCGGCCAGCATGTCTGAAAGGGAAGAAGAGAGATTTCCTGAGAGAAAGAAAAAAAAAAACAACTTTGTCGTTGTTCTGCAGGGAATTAGAATATAAATGGATAAATTAACCCACCGAATAACACAATTTTGAATAAACCCTTTATCGTTAAATGCAAAATTTGAGCTCATGTTGGCTTCGGTTTTCCTTGAAAGAACCAAATTTAAAAAGATTTTTTTTTTTTTTGAATCAGCAGCATCTTGAAATGAAATTAGCGGCAACAACTTTGTATCAGTCCGCTGCTGAAAATAGTCCCCACGAAATGTAACAGCTACTCCGTTCAAATACAATTACTGAAAACAAAACATTTATCACTTGTAGCGGTAAATGGCTGAAGTTTTTATTTAAAAAATAAGGAAATGGAAGAGTCACCTCATATGTTTTGCCTTATTTAAAGATTTAAAGATCAGAGGTCTTGCAGAAAGGTTAAAAGAAAACATGCCATAATCCAAAGTGCAACTTGTAAATGTTTTATTGTTATTGAAATTTAGTTTTTTTTTCCCGTTTTTGTCTTTTTGGTTTCCTAGAAGGGGTCGACGCAAATAAACCAAGGAAGTTTCACACACAAGTTCAAGGTCGAAATGAAGCGGCGGAGTGGAACTGGTCGTGCTGGTGTGCCTGAATCTTTACTGGACTTTCAAAACTCGCAATGACGCCGGTCAAAGTCCAAAAGCGTCACAGGACGGACTTTACGTGACTTTTTTCGCTCTTTTTACAGTTCTTAGGGGATGTAATAAATGCTGAGAATGAGACCTCGTGAACTCTGTGAGTCTGCAGCAACAGGATGCAGCTGAAGGCGCCTGGTTCCATACGGTTTATTGATTCCCTTTTTCTTTTCTTTCTTTTTCAACCGCTTGATCCATTCAGCCCCTCGTGGCCGTCCCAACGGGCCGGAGCCGGGACGCCCTGGAACTTCTCAGAGTGCGCTTCGGCGTCAGTTGTGTCTCCCCCGAGGAAACACGTGTGGCCACTGGCAGTCCATGAAAGCGCAGCTGGACCAGGACCAGCGGGACCACCGGGACCACCGGGACCACGTGAAACCGGGAGCCCACCCAACTACCGCCGAAGATGGAAACAGAAGTGGGGGGAGCATGTAGTTCAGCATGCAGTTTAGTTAATTTATGCTGGTTTTATTCATCTGAAGACGTACAAACAAGGTGGCTGAAAATTACGTTGTCTAGGAAACCAACCTGTAGCCCAGAAGAATTGATGAGCAGTGTCTCATCAAAGAGTCTAGGAACGAGATCATTTCTGATGTTATCTGCATCTCGAAAAGGTCAATGTAAATTGGTGACATAATTTTTCAGGTTTAAAGTTTAAAGTTCTTGTCTCGTCTGTTGATAGAAGACGGCGTCGTCACGGAGATGCGACTGACAAGGATCTCTGCACCCAAATGTTGCACTGGATGCAAGTTCTCGTGAATGTTAGCTACTGAGGGATCTCACCCTTGTTACCCTCTGGGGCTGCGTGTGATGTCAGTCGTTGCCCGGCAACAAACACAGCATCCCAGTGTACTGGTGATGATCTCAGGTCATTTTAACCACGGCAACTATCTTAACTTAGCTTCTTTTTTTTAACTTTGTTATATTATAGTTCTCAGTAGAGGTGGGCGATACGGCAAAAATATCATATCACGATTTTTTAAAAATAAAATCATGATTTCTATTTTATCTCCATCGTAAAATGAAAAAAATAAAAAAGACTATACATTTTGCTGAGGGTGATAATATTTTAAAGAGATTACTAAAATTGAGTTTAAAGCTGTCCGTCACGTTATTAAAAACTAGCATAGCAGAGTACCGTCGTTATCAATGCAGAAATGGGGCCAGAAAAAAAATCTTGAATGATTGTAGTTGTTTCAATAACTGAGTTTTGTCTGTCAGTTTTCATGTTTTGCCAGTTTTTTTCCGTCTTATTATTTACATTCTGTTCAGTATTACAACTTTCTAGAAAGCTGGTTTGTGTAGAAAATCTTTCCTTCAAGCTCATTAAAGGGAAAGATTGAATTGCACTCCGACAGCTGAATTAACTTTAAGCCGTCTGCTGAATTTTTAACAGTACATCTTTTTTTTTGGTAAAGTATTTACGAGTCAGCTACTTTAAGCAGTTTGAATCCCTCATTTTTCAAAAATGAGTGGTTCAAACGCCTGCAGTGGCAAGCCGTGCATTTCACACTTAGGCCTTCAGTGATGTCCAACTTAGTCAATAAATACCTTTCATTATGCAGCATTTATAACACCAGGACTGGACAGTAATTATAAACACACTTAAGTGTCATGCTGAGTGTCAGGCTGTGTTTAATCGTTTTATTGTTTTGGAATTTTAGTGTAACATTTTATTTGCATGCATGTTTTGTTGCTTTGTCTAGTTATTATTGTTTGAAATGTAACTTCTTCTGTTTTTGAGTTGGCATGCAATTACCTTTTGTTTGAGTTGATTAGACACAGCTGAACACAATCAACTGAATCCTGACAGACAGCTGCAGTGGCCAATAAACCACTGCAGGCTGGCCCCCCTAGACCAATGGTGAACGAGGGGAGGGTTTCCTTCCCCTTATATATTCAAGGCAGACATTCAAACGACAGTTGATGAACAAGAGTGGATGGACTGTGGTGGCTGGACGGAGAATGGGCAGAGCTGAGGAGGAGGAACTGACGTACAGAGGCCCATGGGGGGCCCAGGTGGTTGGGGAGCCCCCGGCGAACTCGGACCGGGGATCCCTGTTGGCGTGGGCCAACAGGGAGGGGGCACTGAGAGGGCACTGGAGGACAGTGAGCCCAGAAAGACTGAGACTGTCCATCTTTAACCTTTTTTAACCTTTTATGGATTGGCCATTTTAGAAACAGTTCTATTTTTAGTGACTCCCCCACCCCTGATTTTATAACCGTCTTTTGCACAATAAATGTTTGTTGCTGCACCCCTGCTTTTTGTTGTGGGTTACTAAGCGCTGCTCACCCTCGAAAGTATTTAATTGGGGACTTGAACCACCCCTGTGACATAAGCACTACTAGGCATTGCATCACCTCAGTTGTGTATAAAATGAGCTATTATCTGGCGCCTTTTAAAAATCAACAAACATGCATCAGCAATTAAAAACATATCTGGTATGCTACTGTCAAAAACTTAAAAATAAAAGGGTCTTTAAAATTATCTTTCCAAAAGGTTTAATTTAATAAATCTACAGAATATGCAAGGTTTAACAAGATTGTACAATAAATTGTAAAATCGCAGTTTAATATCAGAAAGACACTAACAAGATGGACATAGTTTGGCGACAACACAATAAATTAGTTTCTTTGTGAAAAAACTTTTTCATGTCAAAACGTTACGTATCACGGCTTTCTGTTCCCCCTTTTCCACCAAGTAATCTAGACGGTGATAATCTAATTTCCCTTTGCAGACTAATAAATTATTATTCAGTTTAATTTAAGTGAATTCAATTCACTTCAAATGGGTGGTTGGGTGGAGGGAGGGACGATGAATACATTTTTATTTATTCATTGGCTCTCATTTATAACTTTAACATTTTCTCAAGGTAATGAGAAAATAAATGAACCCCACTTTCACAAGTGAACAAGCTTTATTACAACATAATCAACTCTCAGGGTAATTGCAGGTCCAGTCAGTTGGAGGTTTATGTGTGGAGAAAAACCACAGATCATTTCTTTTCTTTTTTCAAAAACAGTTTCAATCAAAACTCCTACTGCTTCAACCAAAACTTTTAGTGCTTGGGATGGACTGAGGAGAGATAAACACGATGAATGGATTACTGGGCCAGTCTCTCATCTAGTCTAGTGTGAAGGACCCATCTGGGTGATGAATCAACTGGAAAAAAGGTCCTATATGGGGTTGTCCACTATTTCCATAATGGTATGATATTATTTAACCAGTACCTCTTCCTTTTGCATAAAATAAATGCTGGGATAGCTCCCAGGAGACCCATGTGACCTTGGATAGGAGGAATAGGGTATAGGTACTGGATGGATAGATGAATGGATGGATACGGGATTTTACTGGGCCACATGGGTGCCACATACTTAAAAAAATCCAATTCGGTTGAATTCATTTTTTTGATTCTGAACCCACGCACGCATACAGCCACGACCCTCACCGTCCTCGGTCGGCCCGGGTGCTTGGATCAGGTGAGCTTACCGGCCCATGACCACTGGGTATCCATGGACACGGCCACGATTGATGTGGGAAATTATCACTGACCTCTGTTTAAAAACAAAACAACAACTTGGGCCTCTAATATGAATTCTGATCAGAAAGTTGGATGAGATGATCAGCATTGAGAAGCTCATTGGATTAGCTTAGCACAGGGGTCGGCAACCCGCGGCTCTAGAGCCGCATGCGGCTCTTTAGCGCCGCCCTAGTGGCTCCTGGAGCTTTTTGAAAAATGTTTGACCTTTTTTTATCCTTTTTTTTTCGTTTCTTTTTTTTTTCCCTTTTTTTCTCTTTTTTTCCTTTTTTTTCTCTTTTATTTATTTTTTCTTTTTTTCTTCTTTTTTCTTCTTTTTTCCTTTTTTTCCCTTTTTTCTTTCCTTTTTAATTTTGACAATTCGACTTTTTTCTCGACATTTCAACTTTTTTCTCGACATTTCGACTTTTTTCTCGAAGTGCATAATGAAAAAAAAATCTTCCCCCAGTTATAACTAATATAGAAACATGCAGCATGTGTTGCCTTCATTCTAAGGCTTATACAAGACTTTTCATTTTCTGCGGCTCCAGAAATATTAGTTTTTTGTGTTTTTGGTCCAATATGGCTAAAACATTTTGGGTTGCCGACCCCTGGCTTAGCACTGGTAGAACTTGGTTCAGTGAGTTAATTCACATCGACGTACAGAACAATAAAACGTATAAATTGGTCCGCTTTGACTCAAAAAGGCTGACGGTGACATCAGGAAACAGGCATCAGGAAGGTTCCTCTATTTGCATTATTTCATAATCAAAAAAATTCCCTTTTCCAGCAGCAAATCTCTATTTGGCTAACCGGCTGTCCTGGATGGGGCTGACGTCCTTCACCACTGCTCTTTTGTTATTAATCCCTCTTAGTACTTTTCTTTCCCCTCTTTTGTTGGGTGTCCAGATGTTTTCTGTCTGAACCAGACTATGCCGGCGATGGGTTAAGAGGGGAAGGGGCTATTTTTTTTTTTTTTTGCTTTCTTGGCGTGTGACAGAGCTGCGGTTCGAACTGTTTGTAAACCATTCAAACACTATCTAAACACTCCTCAGCCTCCCTTCCATCCCACGCACGCCAGGGAGCCAAGTGACACTAGCAAACTACCCCCCATGGCTCCCCCTCCAACAACAGGGACAATTTGTTGACGAAACGATTCAGTATAAATAGCTCCTCTTCTGCAAGCTCGGCCTCACTGCGTGCAGCGACTGCAGCAGGCCGGCTGAGGCTCCTCAGGAACTGTTTTTTCCAATGTCACCGACTTCTTGAAGACAGTAAATAAAGGCTTAACATCACTTCTTCAGCTGTCACGGTGAATGAGATGAGGCTGTGTTGCACACAGAAGGAAGCCGCTGCACATTCTTGTTGGGAAACAATACAATAATGTACAACTGACCATTGTTTAAGTTAGCCCGTGTCACTTTTGGGGTAAACTAAAACGCTGATTAAGCAAAGATGTTAAAGGGGGAGGGGCAATCTGTTAAAGAAATAGGCCGTGTAATTGAAACATTTAAAATGAAGTGTCTGCAACAGAGGAATTTATTAAACACTACACGAAATAAATGTTTCTCATATCCATGCAGAAAGAGCTGCTATCCGTTCATGTTGAATATAGTTGACATCAAGCGTTACACAGAACTGAATTGTTGGTTCTGGTGTCGCGGTGGCAGCACTGAATCTGTCAAAAGGGAGATTTTCACATACACACACACACATAATCATATACATACACGTATGTATATGATACACGTAGCTAATCTTCCCTAGGGATTGGGACACCACTTGCTACGTCACTGCATGGTTTACGTTCAGGTACGTGAAGTTAGACTGTGTAGTTACGTTTGCACATACGTCACACCATATCAGGAAGCCGAGAGCTAAAAGCTGTTTTAATTTCCGCTGTAGCGCTGTTAATATGCCACTTTATTAAGTTTTAATATTTTTTCAGGCGTAAAAGTAACCATTAAGATCCCCAACCTGGGCTCAGTTTATCAAAATAACGCCTGTTAAGAAATTTGCTCCGATGTTTTCGGGGATGAGAAGAGCCGCCGTCGATTTATAGTTCTGCATTAAATCGCACAGAGCCTACAGCGTAACCTACGGCGTAGGCTCTGCGTTGGTGTAACGCGGAACCATAAATCAGCCATTATTCTGGCAAGATCTGAAAAAACTTTGCAACAACGGGCAAGTGATTATGTACATTCACTGAGTGAATATTATGAAAGTAAAATATATATTTCTCGCTAGAAATGTAATCAAAACGCATTTTTATGCAGAAACTAATTCAAAATATGGATTTTATTCACTAAAAATTAGAAATGTCCGCCATGTTTTTTTGTTTGATTCAGTCTGCAAATGATGACGTAAAGCATTCTGGGAAATTTTCTCTAGCCCTCGGTCGGCGAGTCAGCATCTGAAATCCTTCGCTCTCAAGGGCTAGATTCATACCCCCTACCCCTCGTTATACCCACTACCCCTACATGCAAAGAGGAATTGGGACACCAATACCCTCACGGGAACGCGCAAAATATAGGTGTAGGGCTGAAAAGTAGGACTAGGGGGTGTATTGGGACTGACCCTTAATTAACCCAAGAAGTGATTGTGTGTGTGTGTGTGTGTCATCCTATAAATATCCAGGGTATAACCCAACTTTGGTCCAAAAAGACAGACGTTTGGTAAACATGGCGTCTGCCCAGACAGCCGAACCCGCAGCAGCTTCTCGACTGGTTTCAACAGGCAACACTATAAAACGCAATCATCCCGCTTTTTTGACCGACATCTTTACAGAGAAACTCAGTTGATGGAGGGTCGGCGAGCTGCATGTGGATGGGGGAAGGTAGGCAGAAAAAACTGTTGTCATAAAGTGGGGTTTTTTTTCCAAGAACTCTGAAGATGAAGTTCAAAGCAAAATATTTCCAGGACTTTAGTAATTTATGCTCAAACTCAACAGAACTACACCTGAGCAAGGTGGTGGATGCTAACGGAATCGTACAGCAACTTTTAAAGATTACAAAAAAAAATTCAGACAAAAAATAATTAGCAAATTAAAAATGTATTTTATTAATGAACATCACACTTTTTAATCACTAGTTTTAGTATGCTAGAGAAATGTATTTCATGTAAATGTTTGTGGTTCAGAGATACCTGTGGCAACGCCAAAATACGTCAGATGTTAGCAAGCTATATGTGCTGAAAGTCAGTGAAACTTAGTTTTAGCTACAGTTTCTCTTTGTGTCTTAATTAGAAAGTAGTCAGGTAAACACACCAGCGGGACGCCTCATCTTGTCTTATTTTATCAAATGGTGCCAGATTATGCTGTTTGTGCGTACCACCTAAACCCCGCCCACATCCAATACCCGTTTAATTGCCACGCGTTGAATTCTTTCTCACAGTAGCTTAGCACATTTCTTCCTTGTGTTTCATTTCTTCAGCCAACGATGTTGTGAAAAAAAACATGAAACACTTGTTTTTTGGTTGTTTTCTTTACATCCACTGAACAGCTAGCTTTAGCCTAAAAATATTCAGCTAAACGTTACCTAAACATTCATATCTATCTCATGTAAACATCCTGTTTTGCGAAACAATTACAACTGGACTTCAATAAAATAGAAAAACTTAACTGAAATGGCAAAACATGTTGCAACTGTTTGCTAAGTCAATGAAACGCTTGTGAGCGCGCTGGAACGGTTTCCTCGTGATCTGCCAGGGACGTTCTGAACATCGATTCAGAGGCTGGGCTTTTCCTCCCCATACGCATCTCAGAGAGGACTTTAACATTTCTAAAGTACAAAAGACATATTTTGAAACAAAATACTAAGAAACTAAAAAGTTTACATACAAATACAACAGTTTGAGTTTGGAATATGTGTTTGAAATACACGTACCATAAATACTCATTGTAGCCTACGTGTACATGAGCATAATTTGTTTTATGACTCAAAACATGGTGGTTTAATAGTTAATAAATTAATCATTGGTAAAAATCTTAACACTAATGATGTCACACCAGGAACATTTCTTTTACTTGAAAAGGTGAGGTAAATTAATTTCAAGACACCGACTCTGGAAATATTGCGGTCTGTTTGGGCTTTAAATTTTAGTAAAATCTTCAATTCTTTGCACACTGACCGAGAAATTTATCTCAAGTGTTAAAACGGATGCAAAAAATTCACAAAGCTTCATCCAAATCCATCACAAGGAAGACGATACGGCAGAAACAGATTTCTTCTACAAGAATATCCGTCTACTTTTTTGAGGATTCTGTTTCCATATATTTTACTGATAATATAATGTGTGATTTTACTCACAGAAATCACCTGAAGAAGGAGGCGAACAGGAGGAAGCGGCAGCACGAGCGTCTGTGGACTCACCATAGTACTGGAACTGCTCGGTGGAGCAGTACCCGTCTGAGTGGGACAGAAACCCCCCTGCCGGAAAGCTCATCTCAGGCTCAGTCCAGTCTCTCATCTGGGCAGAAGGATCCTTTGCTGATCTGCGTCCACGTCAGGCAAAGACGTACAACGCGCTCAGTTACACGGAGGATTCGCGCAGTGTGATGGATCTGGGAGGAGAGGAGACATTCCTCAATCCCCAGGATGTGTGCAGGTCTCTTAGCTGTCCAGGCTGATCTTCCAGCTTATTTTTGAGAAGAAAAAAAAAAACGCAGAGAGGACGAGTACAGCCGAGCCTCTTCTTCAGTGCTGGAGGAGGGCCTAAATGTCCCGAGGGGGTTTGAGAAAAGGGAAAGTAGGGACACCCAGGAAGGACAGGGCTGGGAGTGTTGTCCAAACAGCTGGACCTGGCGGGAACTTCACAGATAAGAGGACGGCCGGGACCTCATGGGCCGAGCGAGAGACATTCAATCCTTATGGCGTGTTTATATATGTGCACAAGAACCCTTTTTTTCATTCGTTTTTTGAAATTCCTATCCAAATTTTTTTTTTTTTAAGTTTATGGCATCTTTAAAACGTATTAAAGGACTCATGTCCTGCAGGATTAACTATTTACTACACTTTGTACGTGTGCTCTGAACACATCCACCCATATTTGTCCTCCAAGACTGGAGTGTGTTTACTCTGCCCTTTGTTTACCGCTGTTCTGTTTGTGCTGCGGTTAATATTAGACAGCAGTTAGATTTAGGGTCTGTGGGACCTCCGCCTCCCCCGCTGACAGTTAACCAGGGCAAAAGGAGTCGAGGCCCGAACCCCCCAAAGAAGACAGAGGAGTGACCCCAACACAGGCCTGTAAATCTCCCGGCAGCGCTGCCTGACATGGAGCATGCTTATGAGGATTAATGGTGTCCTCCCAACCTCCTAAGATCCCTTTCACAGGCCCGTTCTGGGAACCGGTAATGACGGGTGGGTGGCAGAGGGTGAAAGGGAGAGCCAATCACTCTAAGTATAACTGGATCCTTCACTGGTGCGATCCCATCGGCCTCGGTGAGAAACCCAACAGGAATGCGGTCGTCAGCAACGGTCACGTGGTGCCGTACTAGTGAAGATTATATTTAACAGGATATACTGGTGCGTATGCGGTCAGAGTGCAATGGTGCTGGTTCAGAATGTGTTTCACAACATCAATTTTCCTCTTGTCATGTTGGAAAAGTCTATAAATTAAGGCAGGAAATGGGAGAGCTCAAAGATCATTACTGAGCTACTGTTATGAAATACTGACATGACCATGCATACGAGGTTTTTATTATCTCAAACTTCTTTCAAGACTAAATGGGGACCAGCATTGAGCCCAAAGTCATCAAACAATGGAAACTTAACTTATTTGAACATGCAGATTGGTTCTATTTAAAACCGTGTTAAGACTCTTAAATCAGCAGATTAATTGGTGCCGTGACGGGGTATAAAAAACCAACCAAACACTTAAACCTGCTTTATACTTCTGTGAAGTCTACCCTAGTGATTTGTGGATGAATACTGAAATATCGATACTTCCGATACTACATCTGTATGCTCTAAAATCGATTCTCAAATGAAAATATTGATACTTTTGATTCTTCAGTCATTTGTGGTAATGTATATCATTAACAGGAATACGGTGGAAAGTAACTAAACTATTCTGAGTTTGTCTAAATTACACGCTGCTGGTAGGAACTACTTTTTTTCAATTTCATTTTTATAGTAGCTCTTATTTTTGTTTATTATTTTCTTATTTATGGTTTTATTATTTTACTTAGGATCTTTTTTAGTGATGTTAATAGCTTTTTCAAACACTCTGGTTTTCCTGTTGTAAATGCTCGGCTACATGTATATCGTGAATGAGGCCGCTACCTCAGTATACTTTTGACTTTAAAATAAATAGATGAGTAAGTGACTCTTATATGGAGGATTTTTTGTGTCAAAATTAAATAAATAAATACATCATTAATTAATTAAAATGGGAATGAAATATATAATTAATTAATTAAATGTGTCATTAATTAATTAAAATTAGAATTAAATATGTCATTAATAAATTAGCCGCTGGAGCCGGAGGAGTTCTGCTCAGAGCTTCTTCAATTAAATTCGCTGCTTCTCTCAGCAGCTCTGGGCAGGATTTTGACATTTTGTACACCTTGCTGTACCAAAATTTATGGTTAGAGGGCAGAGTCTTCAGTGGTTGCCAATAAAATTTTGGAGTAGAGTAAAAATTTTGGAGTAGAGTAAAAGTTTTGGAGTAGAGTATCCAAACCAACGTAGAGGTGAATAATGCCACTTAGTGTATCGGAATGTGTTCACAAGCCCTGCAACAATCCATTATGTGGATTCGATTTGCCTTGACTTGATGTGCAGGGGAACCAATGAGGTGTTTGGAATCCGCCCACTGAGTTTGACGAGTGAAACTGACAGTTTTACATTTCATGATTCACACGCAGCAACACGAAATCATTAATTAAATGTGTCATTAATTAATTAAATGCAGTTTTACATTTCATGATTCACACGCAACACGAAATAATTAATTAAATGTGTCATTCATTAATTAAATGCTGAAATAATAAATATATTTTTTTACTTAAAATGAATTGTATTTTAATTTATTAATGACATATTTAATTCTAATTTTAATTCATTAATGACATTTAATTAATTAATTATATATTTCATTCCCATTTTAATTAATTAATGATGTATTTATTTATTTAATTTTGGCACAAAAAATTCTCCATACTCTTACGTCTTGTATTCTTCAATTATCTAAAATACACCAATTTTTTAGATTTTCAGGGAACATTAGGTGTATTTGCACAATGTATCGGTATTGGATCGCTATCGCCGATACCAGCATGAATTTGACTCAATATGGGATCGGAAAGGAAATCGGTGGTATGGAACATCACTAATCTTCGCGGGTAGGCACCGCACGGCGCCTGCGCCGTCGCCGGTGTTTATGCTTTTGCATTGTTGTTTGTGTTACTCTGTAATTACACCTACGACTGCTAGGTGACGGCGTTGTTTCTTTTTCTGCAGCACCGTCAAGAGAATCATCGTTAAGACCTCACCGTGCTTAAATGGTTTTATATAGTTTTGACTTTATATGGCTCTTTTATTCACAAGGTTGGTATTGTAAAAGAGGTTTTTTTCTCAATAGGATAAAAGTCTTCAGCTTTCTTTTGGACAAAAGGACAATAGCATCAACGCGTTAAAGACGACAAAGACGGAGCATATTTGTGGAGGTGCCATTGATGCAGTGGCACATGAAACAGGAGTTACGAAGAGTCACAAGTTTGCATTAAGGTCAACAACGTCAGATTTGATTCTGCACAACTTACAGCAGCAAGGCTTAGTTTATGCAGAACTGGCCTTCCTGGAGTATAGATGCTAGGCCTGTAGCGATGCATTGATGACGTTGTTGCATCGACTTCAAAATACCTATAGTCAACGTCATATTCGACCTCCTCCCAACGTGCCCAACAAAGCCCCGCAAAAAGCCCCCAAAACAGCTAAATAACTGCAAAAACAACCATCACATGATCAAATTATGGTATGCATCAGCTCCTTCATTTGATGTTTTCTGGTCATTACTCCGTTTACCGGCAAAAAGCTAAAGTGCCACCAGAAAATGATTCCTTCCGAAAACAACTTGTTTTGTTTTTTTTTTAGGTTCCATCCACCACTCAAAGGTTCTTTTCTTGATTAGACTTTTTTATGCAAATATGTTATTTAGTATGAAACAGTGCCCTGTTTTATCCACATTTTTTTTACTTATTTGGATAATTTGCATTGCTCTGCATTTTTTTAAACTTTTCTAATTTTGTACAGAAGAAATATTTGTTAGACTGTAAGAGTAAACAGGCTGGGCTATTTATTTTGTATAATTTTATTTTCTATATTGGAAAAAAAGTTGTTTTTTACAAAACTATATTTTTAAGGTTTTTTTATATTTATTTAATACATTATGGTATGGTATGCTCTGTGCAGCATTACGAAGAGGAACAAAGACAAGATTGTGTTTAGCAGCTGCAATCTTGTGCTTAGTAATAATTAGATTGCAAAACTGCATCATTTAGGATGCTCACTTCCCAAAATATCAAAATAGGCAAAAAATGCCTCTTTCACAACTTTTCTAGAACATGTTACACTCATCTAATTTGAGATTTTTCATCAAAGGGATTAGAAAATATGTTCAAGCTATTGAGTGAGAATAATCTCTTAGGTCTGGGTGCATTAGGAGATTCAAAAACAGTCAAAAAAACATGTCGCAAAGAACTGCAGACTGTCAACACAGGTTCTGCCGGCACATCTTGCAGTTTTTGGTGGGATTGTGCAGCAGCCAAGAGTTGAGAGAAGACTGCACATCACACATGATATCTGCAAATTGTGGAAATCAGGAGACGGTGGGGAACAGGGAAGAAATATTTCCATCGAGCCTTTTGGAACAATGTGGTACGGTAGATAAAAACATTTGAGATGGAGTTAAAACAACTAAATTATGTAAGTTAGCCGTGCTAGCTGCTTGGCTGGTTTTACCAAAATGCATTTGGGCAGTTGTGTTTAAACGAAATGCTAAAATCAGCATAAAGGCCGAACCTGCATACAGTGACAGAGTTTACATGCAGGGATGATATTTTTGAAATAAACCACCCACTAGTGTTACTGTGTGAAACGTTTGCTAGCGTTTGTTCTGCGAACAAACGCTAGCAAAGCAGAATGGGGATGTAAAGGTTCTGTGTATAAGACAAAGAAAAAATGAGATTCTACATAAATGTGGGGTAGAGATGTGAGGATTTGTCTCGGGGTAGCATGACTGTCTTTGACAAGTTACTTACTTTAATGCGTCTAATAGATTTAACTACTTTTATTTATACATGAAATGTCCCATTTCGATACTGATTTCTTCTTCCAGGGATTTATATCCAACGTTCTAGTATGAAAATAAAAAAGCTTCCAGACAGTAAGATTCAAATATATCACCTTTATACTATCAGTATATTAAGCCCAATATTATCACAGTTTAACTTGAATTGAGGCCGTTGGGCTCCAAGGGTGTCGTGCAGAAGTCAAAGAATTATCAGTGCACGTTATAAAGGAATGAAAACTGAACGCAGGAGATATTTTTTCAGTTATTTTTCAGTAAATCATTAGCCGTATTCATGGTTTGAGGATTCAACAAGGTAGAAATTCAAATTAATTTGCATTTAATCTGATTGTTTTCTCCAAAGATATGCTGGGAGGTGTTTTTCTCCCTCAATTACATTCAAAATGGCCATATTACATTTTTCTGTTGCGACAAGTAATCATCATGTTATTATCATGAGTGGAGGCTCCAAAAATAAGGTGTTTTTATGTATATTATAAAGTAGTTTTTTACAGAATGCACACGAAACGGAAATGCAGAGGAAAGTCTCGTAGAGTTGCAAGAACTTTGCAAGATCGCTGGCTCCATTTCACGTAAGATAGAGCAGTTTCCCTAAACGATCCTTTATGCAGACTGGCGCTGCTCGAGTGGTAGTATGTTGCAGTTGCTCTATCTCTCTTTTTGCAGAGCTTTCATCCCTTTTCATCCATTTAGATGCTGTTCTGCAGGGAGGACTTCTGCTGATAAGTCTGTCACTCTTTAACTTTTGGCGACGGCAGCGGAGAGTTGCTCACATGTGGAGGCAGCGATTTATGCTTTCCAGAGACGAGCTACTAATCAGAAAAATACCTCAAATGCAGATGGGTTGAGAAAAAGGACAAAAAGTAAGGGGAAAAAAAAGAGGAAGCTGCAACAATGTTCCCTTCATCCTCATGAGGAGTTCGAGGTCCCTGGGAGGTGAGGTGGATGAGCCTGCTGATAGGAGACAGGTTGAGTTTTTTGACGCGTGGCTGCAGGAGCGAGCTTTGGGCCTCCAGGACATCTAGATGGGTTTTTACACAACTCAGGTGGGCAAGACGTCAGACAGACCAACAGAAGTGGAGCAGAAGGGCTTGTGAACAACAACTGATGTCATCTTGAACATGTGACCAGGAAGGAGCGCCTCTGCACCCCAGATGTTTAGCTGCTGCCTCCAAGTTTCCAGAGGTGTCAAGTAACGAAGTACAAATACTTTGTTACCTTACTTAAGTAGACATTTTGGTTATCTATACTTCACTGGAGTAATAATTTTTCAGACAACTTTTTACTTTTACTCCTCAAATTTTCACGCAATTATCTGTACTTTTTACTCCTTACATTTTAAAAACAGCCTTGTTACTCTATTTCATTTCGGCCTTTAAATAAAAACTATCCAGTTAAATTGCTCCATCCGGATAGAGTGAATTTGGTTGTGATTGTTTCAGATGTTCTTGTCCAGTTTTGTTCTTACATCCGTTCCCTCAGATTCCTGCAACTAAACTTGGATGTACATTCCAATAAAGGTTAGGATAAATGATAACATGCCTCTGAAGTTTGACTTTTTGCACCATTACAATACTTATAGGCAAATAGTCATCATATCTTCTGCTCTCTGAAACACATGTTAATGCTCAATAGTACACATATATGGTTCTTTAATATATTTGCATTATACTAAGATGCATTCATTTTCAATGACTTTTGTCCTTAATGGCTTTTTCCCCCCTCACATTACTTTTACTTTTATACTTTAAGTAGTTTTGAAACCAGTACTTTTATACTTTTACTTGAATAAAAAACTGATATTGATATTGATACTTCAACTTCTACAGGAGTATTTTAAACTCTAGTATCTATACTTCTACCTGAGTAATGAATGTGAATACTTTTGACACCTCTGGCTGCCTCCAAGTTTCCATCTATGCTATCCACTAAAAGAGTTTACAGACACCCCCCTTTGTCACCTGCCCATGCTGCATGTGATGTCATCACCAAAGTTGTTGCCAGGCAACAAACACTACAGGAATGCATTCAAGATGATCTCTGCATATTTCAACCACACCTTTGAGGGTTAAAGTTTTATCAATGCACTTCAATGGTCTCCAGGCAGAGCATGTTCTTGAAAGTATTGGCTCAGGTATCGGTACTCAGCTCCGTCTGTAACAGAATTTCAAACGCTTATGCAAAGCCGAATGGTCCAACACTGCAGCCTGGGGTTTTACTGAGCCTAAAGAGGAATTATGACATGATTCTCAACAGCTGACGCACTAACGATACGTGGGCGATGGTGGCAGCGCAGAGCTGCTGCCCTGACGTGGGCGGGTGGAGAGGCGGGTGGCAGAATCCAGCAACAGACTTCATAAAGAGTCGAAAATAATTATCACAAACAAAAATTCACTAGACGGTTGGCCAGAGTTGAAACAAACGTGAGAAGCAACCCATCTGTGCACTGAGATGAGCAGGGACCAGACTGGAGCTCATATGCAGGTGAGGATGATGAGGAGTTGGAGGCACCAGGAAGCAGGACGAGGATGCGAACACGGAGAGAGGACAAGAAAAACCCAACCCAAAAGCCAAAACTCCTGAGAATCTGTGGTTGAGGTGCAGCCAAAGAATAACTCCCAGTTGGAGCCGTTAGGGGAGCTGCTGTTGCTCAAAGCTATAAACCAATCTCAAATATAACACATCAAACAGAGGACAGGGGTGCCAAACCCCCAAAAACCAGCTGCTACGAACCCAGCTGCAAAGACAGGGTAGAAAAGGGTGCTTTTGTACTGTATCGACCTGGGGCCTCATTTATAAAAGAGTGCGTAGGATTCATACTAAAAGTGTACGTACGCTCAAAAGCCGAAAATGGCGTGCGCACAAAAATCTGGATTTATAAAACCGTGTGCATGCACATCTGCACGCAATGTTCGCTTTATAAATCACATTCCAGATGGAAGGTTGCGCACGTGAATTTTCCCCATATCCTGCCCTCTACATGCCCACATTATACCATAAATGGTCAATGCAAACTACTTTATGACTGTATTAGCATATAAATGAGCCTGCTGAGCATGCGCAGCGGCTGCCTGCAGCCCGTTTCTGCTGTGTGTCAGGATGAATGAGACATATGTTGAGCCGGTGTTCTGCCCAGGTGTCCTACCTCGGCAGAAAATACTACCGTACGATCCCTGTTTCTTTTATCTCAGTTTCTTTTTTTTCAAAGACTTTTTCATGCAAATAGACGATTTAACAGCAGGAAGTCAGAATGTGCTTCACATAGATCTATGTGTACGACGCTTCGGCAGAAGAAAAAAACCAGTCAAATCAAACTTCCACATAGATAAATGCAGGTAGGATGATTTGACAGATGAAAATACCCCGTCAGACCACGCTTCCACATAGACATCAACATTTATCTATGTGGAAGCGTGATTTGACAGGTTTTTTTCTTCCGCCGAAGCGTCATACACATAGATCTGTGTGGAAGCACATTCTGACTTCCTGCTGTTAAATCGTCTATTTGCATGAAAAAGCCTTTGAAAAAAAAGAAACTGAGATAAAAGAAAAGGGGATTGTACGGTAGTATTTTCTGCCGAGGTAAGACATCTCGGCAGAACACCGGCTTGGGTGTACATGGATCTATAAGTCTGATATGTGATGACATTAAAAGTATGACATGAATCTGGTTTCATTTCACCACCTCACCGCCTGCGTCGCCAGTTCCCCATATCTTCAAAATGTTCGTGCGCTAGGATCAAAGTTGGCGTAAAGATACGCACATTTTTCCGTTTTTTTTAAAAATCCCAACCTTTGCGTAGAAGGTGGCGTGCGCATCTTTCAAGCCCTGTTTTGTGCGCACGCAATCTTTATAAATGAGGGCCCAGGGCACTAAGAAATGTCATTGTGGCATGAATTCCCTGCAGGAGAGGAGGTGGGTTGCTGTTGTTTCACGTCAAAGCGATTCGCAGCGATGACAAACCCTCCGACTAACCGTCTCCGACCTCGGACACGTAGCTGGAGGACGCAGCGCTGAGAGCGACTCTAAATGATGGGGACAATATCGGAGCGGGTGCAAATGTCACCATGGATCTTCTGGAGGCTTCACACTCTTGGACACATTGTTGAACGAAGGCCTAGCTATGAGGGGCTCGTCCCCTGGGAACTGAATAGGAGGAGGAGAGGGGGAAGAAGCACCAAGGGTTTGGTATGTACACACACACACACTTACTGAAAACAAGTGGCATGTTCCGACTCTTAAACTCATTAGTCGTGAATCACTCGCAGCACAGGCGCAGAGATAAATCCAACACTTCATAAATCCCACGCGGGACTCCTGCTCCGTGTAGTCGGCTTCTGTCCTTATCAGACGGCTGCTGGCTGGTAGCTGCAACCCGATAACGCCCTGTTCTGTTTACCGACACTCACGGTAAAGCAACGCTCGCATTAAAGCGGCCTCTGGATCCAGCGATTAAAGTCCACGGCTCACGCCTGAGTGAGCGCGGCGGGGGATTTGGCTATCGTGGAGAGGAATGCAAACCATCAAACGTTACTTACAACCTTTTTTTTAAGCCCGTTTCCTCTGATCCACTGAACTTTCAGGTTTTATTGCTCGCTTTCTTCTCCATATTGCGTTTTAGAAGTTATGCATGTTTGATTTGAAGAAATACATTTAAAAACAGGATCACGCTCGACTTAAATGCAACATGCAAAAACCTTCCGTTTATCAGTTTATGACAGCTGCTCAGGAGCTGAATAGTTTGACTCTTTTTGCCATAAAACTGTCGTCAGGAGTCAGCAAGATCCTGAACGACACACGTCTCATGTCCGTCTGACCGGCAGAGCCACGTGTAAATGCCAGGCTTGCAAGAGTCCACTAATGCCACCTCTAAAACTACAAAGCATCGTACCTTTAGAAGGGTCACATGACACCCTCGTGAAAGTGTCGTAGGTCTATAAAGTACGTGAGATCTTTTGGTGCTACAAAGACGATACTGCTTTGACTGACTGGTGGTGGGTCCGTCTGTCTGTTTTTCTTCCTGGGGTCCGACTTACACACAACACCCAAATTAACACTTAATACATAACAGACATACATTATACATGACAAACAAAACAATAATAGAAACAACTCACTTAGTCACAAACAACACAGAGGAGAACTAAATCACCATCATTCTCCTACATAAATACATAGAAATGAAATCAAATAAAACACCTTCATAAACAATACCTGCCTGAAATGACCTTATCTTAGAATTCTTGACCACTTTTCACTTTTATTCTGATATGGTTTACACTACCTGTAATTCTATTCAAACTTAATTCTGTTCCTTCCAAATGTCAAATCATAATTCTTTACATTTTAAAAGATATTGTTTCAACTGAATCTTAAACCAATCTTTGCTACCTAAATGAGAAATATGAACTGGTATAGAGTTCCAGCCAACCACGGCTCTGTAAAAAAAAGTTCTCTATGTTCTGACCCATGAGCAACACGGCGCCGTGCAGTACGAGGAAAGGGAGGCCTTGTTTTAAAGACTTGTCCAGTTCTTCTTTTACAGTCTGACCTGAACTTTATTGTGCTAGTGAAACAACAATAAAGAGTTCAACACCTAAAAAACAGACGTGCTTTACAGCCCCCGGGGGACTTTAGGCCGAGTGGCATCAACGCCACCGTGACAGGGACATGTGACCTGTTCAGAGGAGCCGCCTGAGCGCTGCACGGCACCGACGGCGCTTTCCTTTTAGTAGCATGTGTGCTGCGTGCCACACACACACTCACACATCAAGCAAGAACTGTTTTCGTTAGACTTGTAAACCCCAAAAAAGGATAAATCTATCAGTTAAGAGATGATTCATAAATTAGAGAAACAATAAAAAAAACATTTCCCCATAATTCATCCATACGTGATATTTCTGGTTGTTCTGGGCATTTAAACTGGCAACTGCTGAGCAGACCCCCCACCTCCTCCTCCTCCTCCCCCTCCTCTTCCTCCTCCTCATAGGAACTGGAGCCATCTCATTAACAAATTCCCAGCATGCAGTGTTTATAAACAGCTTGGTGTTCATCCCTGTTGATGGATGGACGTGCCCTAGCCCTGGCCCTTCCTGCTAAGTCCTGATCCCGCTTAACAATCTTTCTGCCACTGTTTTACAACCACACACACACTCTTAACTGGATGTTTTCTGCTCTGACATCACCCCCCCGGTGGGTGGGCCCTTAGCCGTTTTTCTCAGTGTGATTGCACTGTATTTGATAGTGAAGGGGAAATGTGTGTGCGCTTGGGTGTTATAGGGAGGTGGGTGCGACGGAGAGGCCAGCGCGATCCTGCTAATGAAGGAAAACAACATGGCTGTGGAGGCCTCCCAGGAGCAGGTCAGCGCAGGGGAAGGGTCGCAGGTCAACGCTAAGGCCAAGAGGAGACCTTGACCTGCACTGGGCCGAGGGAAGAGGGAGGGGAAGAGGGTAAAATTGTTGAAGAGGAAGAGTTCCCACTGGTTTTTTTCTTCCCTTCTTATTCACGGGAACATTTAGGACGTATAAATCACAAACATGCTAACGAAAACTGTAAAACCAACGAGAAACAGGCAGAACAATCCTAAACACGACTCCGGTTGTGACACAGTTTCCAAATAATGTTCCTCAGTGTGAAAATACAAAGACTTTAAGCGTCTTGTCCTCTACAACGGTGATCTGAAGATTCTGGAGAAATCTCTGTATGCGGGGGACAAGGCTGAAACAATGAGGGACCTCAGGTAACTTTTACCAACTGGAAACATTTAATTAATCATGAAACAAAGAAATACGGTACATCATGACGAAAAACTGTTGAGCAGTGAATCATATCCCCTCCACTAAACTCCAACTTTTACTCTTTTTTTTTTAATGTTTTCTATGTTTAACGGTGAATAAAATATGGGTTTGTGATATTTTCAAATCATTGCATTCTCTTTTTATTAATATTTTAAACGTAGTCGAAACTTTTCAGGAACTGAAAATAAAAATCAAGACCTCACAAATAACCGGAGGAGAAAGAAACTAGCCGTATTTTATCATTTGTTTAATCTCTACAGGACACTGACCAACCAAACATATTTACATTTCTCAAAAAGTACAAAACCAGCTTCTTTTTTTGTTGTTCGGTGCCAAAATGTGCAAACTATGGAGGTGAGAATGTGACAAAGTTTTCAAAATTCACACAATAGAGACATAACTTTTATCAACAGTGCAATCAAAGTGGTTCATGCATCTGTTCAGAAAAAAAAAACTACAAATAAAGAGATAAATTGCACAATAAACTCAGAAACATGCTTCTTTTAAATGTTGGCACTTGTTACAACTTGTAATTAAATCCAACGACAAATTGGTTCTGCTCTGCAGACGGGGCTAGAAGACCAACCGTCCTAGTGTTCGCTGACTTAAAAGCACCAGAAGTGTCTCAGAGAAACCCAGTGGTACCGTGTCTTACATCCGTCTCAGGTTAACAGGAGTCTCCATCCCGCCCAGCCAGTCCTACCCCATCACTTCCTGACAGAACTTTCCAGACTAATGTTTTATATCAGAGAGAAACAGAACGGGGATGGCTGGCCGCGCTCGTTCCCTACATGTCCGACGCCCAAAACACCGAACTTTCCCTTTAAAATATTAAAATCACTAGAAGACGAGCTAAACTCAAGAGAAGCATTTCATCCGTCCACAACAACAACTCACTGTAAACAAGAATGAGGGCGAAAAACGTAATAAATAAAACAAAAAGAATTAAAGTACAATTCAGAAATAAAGCTTTGCTTTTCTTTTACTTTCTTGGAAATGTGATTTTGAGTATTTGGAGGTGAGTTTTCACTCGGATCCAGCCAGAACCGTTTTAGCTCCCGATCAGAGGCGCCTCCTCGTCGAAGTCGCCGGCGTTTATGGTTTGAATCGGAAACCTGCGATAAATGATGAACTGAGCCGAGATCTGAACACCGAAGTCAAGGACAACAAAGTAAATACTGCAAAGTTAATGTCAGTTGAGCATAAAAACAAACCAAACTTGTGTTTTGAGCAGGAAAGTTATTTTCGTTTTAGTTTTTAACAACAAGGAAAGACCTGCTAATACTATTATGTACAGCAGAGGTTGGCGATCCGGGTCCCCCCCCCCCTGCTTTAAACTAACGGTCATCATCAGCTTGCATCAGGGTCTGCACAAGTCTGTCGATGATACCGTCAGGACCCAGAGGACCAGGACTGCCCACCCCTGATTTATGGTAGAAACATCTCAAAGTATTTGCAGCACAACTCTTAAATGTGATGAACTAATACCTGTTTTCCACCAAACCGGTTCCAGGGCTGGTTCTGGGCCGGTGCTGAGTTTGGAACCGGGTTTTCTGTTTCCACGGACTAAGAACTGGCTCTGGGCCAGAAAAACCCGGTTCCAAGGTAGCACCAACTCTTTGCTGGGTTTAGAGGAAAGAACCGCTTACGTCAGCGGAGGGGGCGCTGAAAACCTGTCAATGATGACAAAGACATTGGATCTGCCGTTTTCTGATCCCAATGAAGCAGCGTGAAGCCAGAACAGCAGCTGTACAACCGCAAGATCGTCCATAGTTCTGGCTAAGCGACAATGCAAACGCAGCGACGTAACAGACGTTTGCAGCGAAGTAACCCCCTCCCCTCAGCACCCCCAGTTATGGAAAATCAAACCGGTTCTCAGCTGGTTTGCTGTTGAAGGAGTTGTGAACCAGCACTAGCCCTGATCCAGAACCAGCTTCAAAACCAGTTTGGTGGAAAAGGGGTCCGGAACAAAGAACCACTGATAACCAGAAATAACATGAGTGTAATGTAAGACATTACTATGATCAGAATGTAAAAATTGAGAAAAAAATATTAATATTTGATTGAAGAATTCAGCATTCACAGAAAAATTATTTTGTCCAGGTAACTGCTCAAACTCCTGTTAGAACCGAGGGTTTTACGCAACGATTAATACACCGATGCCACTTGAGAAGAGCTGCTCAAATGATGGATGGGAGCAGCAGCTTCGCCGGAGCGCCACAAAAAAACGTACTCACTTAAAACCAGAGGTGGGTAGTAACTAGTTACATTTACTCCGTTACATTTACTTGAGTAAGTTTTGGGAAATTTTGTACATTTAGGAGTAGTTTTCACTATCACTATACTTTATACTTTTACTTGAGTAGATTTGTGAAGAAGAAACTGTTACTCTTACTCTGCGACATTAGGCTACGTTGAGCTGTTACTTTTCTTTTATTCCTTTTATCCGCATACGCGTCAATCTCATGACATCACTGGGTGATTCTTTGGGAAAAATGTTTGTTTTTGCATGTTTTGTCACATTTACACAGACTCAAACACACACAGAGTTTCTATGAGTTCATGGGCTTGTTCTAGTTCTGCCTGGTTAAAAAAGAAAAGTACAAAGGCTTGAAATTTTGTGCTACTTGTGCTTAATTTATTTTTTTATTCTGTTATTATCTTATTTATTTTATTATTTATTAAAGTACTTGAATTTACTTTAAGATTATTTTAATTTAAGCTATTTTTTTATTAATTTTAATTTATTTTATTATTTTATTGATTTAATTTGCCTGAAGATGATTATTTTGTACTTTTGTCTGTTTGAATGGTTGTGTTAAAAAAATAAATCAGACGTTACTCAACAGTTACTCAGTACTTGAGTAGTTTTTTACTTTTACTTAAGTAATTATTTGGATGACTACTTTTTACTTCTACTTGAGTCATATTATTCTAGTACTTTTACTTGAGTACAATCTTTGGCTACTCTACCCACCTCTGCTTAAAACCAACCTCTATCGTATCCAATATTTGAATGTATTCAAACCATGTTCAGGTTGTACAGGAGCTCTTGGCTGTAACCGGTTTTCTGCAGGACATAAATGAAGGCTTGTTCAAACTTCCAGATACGCTGAACAATGTCTATGCAGCAAACACCTCCAGACCGGAGTTTATCACCTTTGTGCAAAGAAATGAGAGATGCCTCCGGGGGCCGCGTGGGAGGCATTTAAAATCTCGGTGAAAACCCTCCTAAACCCATATGGTGGCATGTCTGTCATGTTTAAAATGTGGCACGTACGTGAGACTCCCGGGAAACGGGAGGCCCGCTGCGTTTGAAAGGATACGACGAGGTCTAGGGTGAGGGTGCCGAGGCTGCCGACGAGCCAGGGCAGGTGATGGATGAGGTAACTGTTCTCGCCCTGGCCGTTGTCCGGGTTCTTCAGCAGGACGCTCAGGCCGTACAAGGTGTTTCCCAGGATGACCAGTCCGAACAAGAAGTAGGACACCCCCTCTGTCGACTTCCTCTTGAACTGTTTGGAGAAATGAGACGACGGGAGGGGAAGTAGGACCGCTTTCTTAGGAACGGGTGACCTTTTATAAAGCTGTCACATACTGCATATGCACCAAGACTGAGGAGCGACCGGCGCCGTTAACACTGGATTATATTTACTACCATTTCTAATTGAATCTACTGTATTTTGCAGACCATCAGGCGTAATATACACGGGTCTATTTTCATACATAAGGTGCACCAGGTTATAAGACGCATGATAAAACATATATGAAGCGAAACAAAACAGTCAGCTAAGTAAAACTTGTTCACAATAACTTGAATATCGTTCAGTTGTAACAAATGCACTCACATTTTAAATAATTTCTAGAATACACAAATAAAAAGTGAAGGATGTGAGCATCGTACAATGTCCTCTTCTCTGATTGGTTCATGGTTTCCAGCGACAGCAGACACCTGAAGTTAGTGTGAGGTTGGAACAATGTTGTATTTCAACTAGGGCTGTCAGTTTAGCCCGTTAATTAGATTAATTAATTAATTACACTGCTAATTAACGCGTTATGAAAATTAACGCAATTAATTATGAGTGGCAAAATGCGCAAGCATTTGAAACTTGGCCATTGAGGGAACCGTAGGCCACTTGGCAGCGGCAGGTCACTTCCCTCCTGCTGCTAGTCAAACTAACAAAGCAGGTGACACACGTGGACGACTCAGGGGAGCGAGGCCAGCAAATCTTTGCTAGAGCCTTTGAACGGGAAGTTTATGTATGAAAAGAAAGAAGACGGGACTATCAACAAGAACGCTGTGATTTGTACATTTTGTAAAAAATTATTTTCCTATCAGCAGAGCTGCTCAAGCCTGAATTATCAATTAAACGCTAAACATGTCCGGACAAGTTCCACTGTAAACGTTACAGGTACTAGTACTTGAATCGCTGTATTGACTCAGCTTTAGTTCTAATTTTGAACTGAGAGTCTGCTTAAGTGCCTATTTGAGACTCAGCCTTATTATATTAATTTTATTTAACTGTATTTGTATTGCGTTTGAATAATGCACCTGGCCTAATTGGTTTGCTGATGTGCTTGAGCTTTTTCTTTTGAATTTAATTTATGAAACACACTTCACCAATAAAAATGTGGATTTCAAATCTTCTCTTCTTAGTCTATTCAATTGATTAGTCATGCACTGCAATTTTGTAATGTCCTAGAATTCTAATTCTTTATTTGGGGACCTTTAGCAGATATGAGGTTAAAATGCAATTAATTAGATTTATTAATTATAAATCATGTAATTAATTAGATTCATTTTTTTAATCGCCTGACAGCACAAATTTCAACATTTGATTAGAATTGGATTATGATACAGATTTGAAAATTGGGTTTAGGCTAAAAACCTAACGTTGGCTTGATGTTTAATTATAGTGAGGTAACATTGACTAGATGTTGGATGATTGTTGCTTGCCAGCGCTACATTAGTTATCTAACGTTGTCTGACGCTGAAACTCCAACCAAGGACTGACTTTAACGTTTCAGTTGAACGGTCTGAGCATCAATCAAGCGGAGCACCTTCGTTGCTACCAAAGTCACTAAAGCATTTTGACAGATTTTTGACAGTGTAACACATAAAAAGGTTCGAGGTCAGTAAGCACAACAGAATTCATACATAAGGCACCCTGGATTATAAGGCGCACAACTGATTTTTGAGAAAAATTAAGAATTTTAAGTCGCTTTATAGTGCGGAAAATACAGTAATCCAGTTTCTTACGGCGTCCATAGAAACAAACGGTGCCACCGGTGTTGACCGGAGTCAAGTTCTCTCGTCTGACTATGTCTGACTTGGCAATAAAGTTTTATCCTGATTCTGATACATTTTTCACATTCTTCCCTCCTCGTTCCCATCTTCTGCAGACAAAAATTGTTACATTTTGTCTTCAAACTGATGTTTGTCTACAAGGTCTTCAAAAGACTTGGGATTTGACCTTGTGTTCAAGTAAATCCATCATGAGCCTTAAAAGCCACACTTAAACTGAGTATTAGCTTCGATTAAACCCCAAACATCACTCCCGCCGCCTGAGCAGAGCCAAGGACGGCATCTCAACCTCAGGCAGGCAACACGAGAACAAACCAGACCCCTCTTTCAATACAATCCATGCAATTTATTAGTATTTATGATGAAATTAGCGTACTTTGCGGCCTGGTAATGCAACCAACCACGACAAACGGCTGGTTCACCTTCCGCAGCTACACATTGTACCAGCGAGCCCTCCCACCCCGGTGAAGATAAAGTTATATGATAGTGGAGCATCATACTTTAGATATAGAAGCTGTTAAATACACACTAAACCTCTTTATGCTGGTAGTTCACCCTGAACGCATCACGAATGATGTATTCATGAACTACTGCAAGACAAAGCAGCTGTTGTAGAAATGGTTTCAATAAACTTGATCACTGAGGTTAAAGAGGCCATTTTTAAGACTCTTTATTAAAACACAAACACAAAATAGAGTGATAGTATTCGAGGCAGACACATTAATCTGCAATAGGACTCAATATTGGCCATTTCTCTTGGAACTGGCTACTTTTACAAGCTATGTATGCATCATAATGAAATTAGTCCACAAGCCAAACCTGATATTAATGAGGATTCTGTTCTGTTTAAGTTTAAAAGGAACAGATTCCTGTATTTTCTATCTGCACCTTAAAGAGATTGGAAAATTAATACGGAGGTTGTTAAAACTTTGAGACAGGCCTTAGGGTGCCTGTGACTTTTGCACAATATTGCATCTGAAAAAAACAAACTTGGATGAAACTCCACATATTCTCCTGTTTGAGTATACTCAATATATGAGTATACTTATTTGCCACTGGCGTTTGTTCCCTCCACTGTCTTCAGTTTACTCTAGGGCTGTTTAACATGCAGATTTCCCTCCACCACCCAAAGCGTTGGCCTTGTCATCGCGTATGGCTAAATACCGATGCAAAATGGAGGCCTGGTTCCCGATAACCAGCCCTGACATGTGCACCCCACCCTGCAAGTGGAAGGGTCCGTTTTACTTAGGAAATCCCGACAGTCGTGGTTCTCTGCAGTTAGACAACGTTCAAACAGCCAGAACCCAATCTGCTTCGTAGCACTGGTTTCTATGGTTACCAACGCCTAGGATGGATGTAAACAAACCAAAATGGACGGTGGTGAACTGGCTTTAACGGGGAGGCTGTGGTTAAACCAAAAGTTACACCAAAGGCACCGGAGGCAGAAGACAAGATAAGAGCTTGGCTCTTCAGTTAAAAGAAGAACCAAACAAAGCAAAAACTTGCTCATATAATCTTTGATAACCCAAATAAACAAATTTGGGCTCGGCAGTGTGAACATAACAGCAAACGGAAAGGCTCAGCTGTGATAACGACTGCTCCAGATGTGATCCCAGCGTTCAAAAATACCATATAAACTTATTATGAAATCTCAGTAGTTACAAAAAGCTTTCTCTAAATTAAAATAAAAAAACACCTGGATTAATTTCAATAGCTTTTAACTTTTGAGTAAATGTTCCCATTTTCACCAAACCATCAATTTATTTCTGTATATTATCACTAAAGAGAACAATTTTCAAATTGTATTAACAACTTACAACAATTCAATTCAATGTTATATTTGTTTTGTTTGTTTTTATTCTGTAAGGTGACCTTGGGTGACATGAAAGGCGCGTAAATAAAATGAATTATATATATATATATATATATATATATATATATATATATATATATAAATAAATAAATAATATCAACATTATTTTATTTTTTCTATGACAATGCTTGTTCTACTTATCATATTATTGCTGGTTAACAGCACCTTTGTGTGTTTTGGGTTTATCAAATGATTTTCCTACATTTTCCTACATTTATTTGTGGCCGAGACCACTTTTCCATACTCACATTCGTGTATATCTGTGGCAGTCTGGAGCAGAGGTAGAGGACTGATGACACTGAGCCAATGGAGAAACCGATAATCTCCCTCGTAGTAAAACCCTGAAGTGAAATGGTGAGCAGATGCAAGATGTTAGCAGATGTTACAGGTAAAAAAACAAAACAGACAAAAATATATCCCTTCTTTTAGATCAATAGCTTAACAAATAAACAGGCCCCACCGTTATGGGGCCGGCGTCAGATGTGGAGAGCAAGGAGCGACTTCTGAATCCAGAGGAAGCCATCCCAGGTTGGGGATCTGCTCCCGGGAGATGGCTGAGTGCAGTGAGCCCCAGGAAGAGGGATATACCCACCACGTGCAAAACCCGCTTGTCTGGCGAAGAGACAACAGCTGGGATCACCATCAATACTTTCAAAAAGTCATCTCACAGCATTTTTCCTTCAGACAAAGGTCGGCAGTGGGGGAACAAAATCCAATATGATGACCTCTTGGCGGGGCGGACAGTCTAAACTGGAGGGTGCTACTCGTTCATCAGCACTTCTTCATCAATAAACCATATTGGATCAAACTGGTCCCAAACTGAAAAAGTGTTTCAGCAAAAATGTAGGACACAGTGTAACTTTATAGTTGTGAAAGTAATAAATGCAGAGGGCGTCAACCACAGTTTACATCAAACCAAGCTGAAACAGGAGGACGCAGGTACGACGCTGGAACTCACAAGGAAAGGAAAGAGTCGGGTTTTTAATGTGCAGTGAAATAAACAAACAAACCACTTACTTGCAGCCCTTCGGTTCCTGACCTTGTAGTACATGTACATGGACAGCATCAGCAGGTCAGCTATGACATAATAAACTGCTGTATATGTCTAGATGACAAAGAGAAAGACAACACAAGTCAGAGATTGATCAAAAAAATGTATTGTCTTTATATTGGAATTCATTTTAAAAATGCATCGCCATCAAACTGTCAGTTGACATAAAGATATTCAAGAACAATCAGCATAGTAGTTGATCAAGCCAGAAACAATTAAATGAATTAAATGACAACCTTAAAGCCGGTCTATGTAGCAATGCAACCTTCATCAGCCCCCCAAGAACATTGTTGACCTCTACAGGGACAAATTACCGTAGATTTACAGATCTACGAATGTCCGAATCACATTGTTTCATTCCCAAGTCAATTGAGTTGGAACATCTGCTGAAACCGAGTCCCGATCCAAAACTATAGCAATTCGCAAAAAGAAAAAAGAAAGAAAAAAAGGGCAGTTTCGTTCTGTCTGTCAAGCGAAATTCCCAAATTGCAAACAGTGGGAGTGTCTGATTTGAAATATTTCCAAACTGCAGACTTTTCCTTCCAGTTTCCTCTACGTTTGTGCTCAAGGCCCTGCCTAAAATAAGTTGTACTTGTTGACAGTGAAACTTAAGTATAGACGATAAATAAATTAATAACGTAAATTAGTGAAATAAAAATGAAAAAAAATTTGATAATTTCCACCTGATTATCATTCAGAAAATCATGTAACAGGTCCCGGTTTACAATCATGTGATGAGATGGGGACAACAATAACCAGATGGTCACCGGTCATGCGGACAATCCAGCATGTCTTCCATATCACAAGAACACAGCGGATCAATATGGTAGGAAGTGGTATTTTCTATATGGGCTGGCTTTAAGGCCTCATTGATCATTGCTCTTTAACACTGAGGCATTTATGCTTTTTCAAGTCACCTGAAGAGGAAGCTGGTCTGCCAAAAAGGAGCCCACCAGATTGCAAGAATCCCCCCCCAACCACAGCACCAGGAACCAAATAGAGAGAGCGCTGTCCATGTTCCCTCGTTTGCAGGAGCTGTAGTACTGTCTGCAATCACAAGGAGCAGAAGAAACTGTTAGTGACGTTTAAATGAACCAGCGAATGGAGGAGAAGCAACACTTACGGAAGTGACGACACCATGAAACAGAGGATGGACAGGAGCCCCAGGTAGATGCTGGCCATGTCCCTCCCGTCCTGGGCACATTCACCGAGGCCTTCCCAAACCCATTCGGACCCGTTGGGACACATGGTGGTGAAGTTTCCTGCAGTGGTCCATCCGAAGGTCACACGGGCGAGGACTCCCTTCGTGCCCATCGTCTGCTGGAGGAGACACACCAAACTTCCTCAAAGCCAGAGGTGTCAAGTAACGAAGTACAAATACTTCGTTACCTTACTTAAGTAGAAATTTTGGTTATCTATACTTCACTGGAGTAATTATTTTTCAGACGACTTTTTACTTTTACTCCTTACATTTTCACGCAATTATCTGTACTTTTACTCCTTACATTTTAAAAACAGCCTTGTTACTCTATTTCATTTCGGCCTTTAAAAAAAAAGCTATCCAGTTAAATTGCTCCATCCGGATAGAGTGAATTTGGTTGTGGTTGTTTCAGATGTTCTTGTCCAGTTTTGTTCTTACATCCGTTCCCTCAGATCCCTGCAACTAAACTTGGATGTTCATTCCAATAAAAGGTTAGGATAAATGATAACATGCCTCTGAAGTTTGACTTTTTGCACCATTACAATACTTATAGGCAACTAGTCATCATATCTTCTGCTCTCTGAAACACATGTTAATGCTCAATAGTACACATATATGGTTCTTTCATATATTTGCATTATACTAAGATGCATTCATTTTCAATGGCTTTTGTCCTTAATGGCTTTTTTCCCCCCTTACATTACTTTTATACTTTAAGTAGTTTTGAAACCAGTACTTTTATAC
Source organism: Cololabis saira (assembly GCF_033807715.1). Classification (NCBI taxonomy): domain Eukaryota; kingdom Metazoa; phylum Chordata; class Actinopteri; order Beloniformes; family Belonidae; genus Cololabis; species Cololabis saira. Next base: position 32,450,006 of record NC_084598.1, read on the forward strand.
TTTTACTTGAGTAAAAAACTTGAGTTGATACTTCAACTTCTACAGGAGTATTTTTAAACTCTAGTATCTATACTTCTACCTGAGTAATGAATGTGAATACTTTTGACACCTCTTCTGCTCAAAGCACATCTGTATGCAAATGAGGTTTCTTGCACAATTTTGTATCCATAATTAGATTAACTAAATACATCAAAATGAATTAAATAAAACATTAATTCCCAGCATATGGCCAAGCCAAGAGCAGTATTTGCTTGCAAGAAAGCAGAAATTAAAAACTGCACAAATATCGACACCATATGGTACATTTTTTCAGGACTTTGTCTCATAGTACGACCAGGCATATTAACATGAAAAGGAACATAACTCACGGACTAAAGCATGAAGACATTTCAAATCCCTCGGATTTCCAAGAAATTAGGTCAAGACGGGTTCAAAGGTTGTTTTAAGAAATAAAAGCCAATTAAAGATTTCTTAACAGGCTGTTTAAACCCATAAGCTCGGATGATTAAATCAATGCAGTGGCAGTTAAATAACGTGGATATATTTACATTTACACTGATAAATTACGTAAATTTAGTGAGAAAACAACATTAAACGAGAAAAAAGGGTGAATATAGAACAAAGGCTGCTCAGCTGGTCAGGACTCATAATCAGTTTCTGCGTCAACGCTTTTGTTTTTTTGTTTTTCTACATAGAAAACTGTTTCAAATCACCAGTGTGAAAGTTGTTAAGGTGTCGGGTTTTACCTGCCTCTGGAGCTGCTAACCGAGCAATCCTGGACAGAATAACAAGCTCTGGGAAGAAAAACACGGAAGCAGCGAACAGATGAGAAACCAGCTCGAGCGTTGATTGGTGGATCCCATGTGACGTCACGGGGAAAACCTTCGTCATGTGACTTGCTCCGAACCACAACAATAGTTTTCAAAATAAGAGCTTGCGGTGACACACTCACCGGCCACGTTATCAGGGACATATTTTCAGGTTAGACTATCCAGTTCTTTCAGAACTGCCTTAATACTTCGTGGCAACAATTTAATAAGCTGCTGGAAACATTCCTCAGAGGTTTTGGTTCATATTTACATGACAGCATTAGGTGCTTTATTGCAGTGATTCTCAACTGGTGGGTCGGAAGTCAGAAGTGGGTCACGTTCTCAGGTAAACTATTGGTAACACAATATGAGCTTGCAGAAATGAAAAAATAATACATTAGAAATATCTGACTATTTCTCTTCATGTATCTCAAATATATCAGGTAAATTATTGCAATAATAATAATAATAATAAACACAATCATATGTTGTAACAATGCACCTTTCAATAACCATGTCTACCTCATACTGCTGCACCTTTCACTTTCTTTTTTAAAATTGTATATGTATTGTATTGTATATAATTGTATATGTTAATAATAGCTGTCATTTGTCTATTTACTCTACAGTAAGCAAAACTAACCAGAGTCAAATTCCCTGTCTTGTTTGAGCTGACTTGGCCAATAAACCTGATTCTGATTCTGATTCTAAACCTACATCATTTTCAGCCTTTTTGGATATATTTCCCTATTTTTTCATGTATTTGCAGGAAAACACCACCTGAGTCTGTTAAAAGTGGCTATTGAGATATTTTGATTGTCAAATCAGCTTCCTGTTTGAAGCTTGATTAATGACTGAATAACTTCACTCCTACTGTATTCGTGCATTTAATTAGTGGATGGTCAGCTAAAGTATTTTGGGAAATATTTTTCAGTTGCACTTTTTTATTTCACGTTTATACATGAAAACACTGCTATTTCTCTACAATCTGGGGCTTAAGCTACACTACATTTTCAATGAATTTGAGAACTACAAAATTGTCTTTGATTTGGGTCCCAGCTTGTGATGAAGGAGGGATGGAGGGCCCGAAGCCAGACCAGTTGAGAACCACTGCTTTATTGCATCTTCTCACTATGGAGGCCATTGAAGGACAGTGAACTTATGAAACCAGTCTGAGACATCTGATCTTTGTGACATGATGAATGATCCTGTAGGAAGAAGCCATCAGACGATGGGCACACAGTGGTGATAAAGGGATGGACATGGTCAGTGACAACAACACTCAAGTTTGTGTAGTATTTAAACCAGTGTTGCCCAACCCTGGTCCTCAGGACACACTGTCCTGCGTGTTTTAGATGGTTCCTTGCTCAAATGCACCTGATTGGATCTACACGTCTGTTCATGGTCCACTAATTTGAGCCAGGTTGTCATCTAAAGCAGAGGTTCTCAACTGGTCTGGCTTTGGGACCCATAAAAAGCCATGACTCAAATCATGAAAACTTAAACAATGAAAAGTTTAAACCTCAAATTGTACAGAACTGATGCAAAATAAATAAGTGCATTAACTGAAAAGTAGTTCCAAAAACCTTTGAAATATTTAGCTTTAGCTGACTACCCACTAATTATACAGTATAACAAGCAGTGCACTAGTTAAGATATTCAATCACCAAATCAAGATTATAAAGCTGACGTAGCAATCAAAACATCATTATTAACAGATTCAGTCGGTGTTTTCCTGCAAAATACATGAAATAAAAAAGTGCAAGAACTGAAAAAGTAGTTCCAGAAAGACTCAAAAATACGTAGCTTTACCTGAGAGCTTTACCTTTACCTGTGGAAAAGGCACTAAAGACAGGTACACGACCCACTTTTGGGTCCTACCCACCAGTTGAGAATCACTGATCATGTAGGACAGTGTGGGGAGTGTTGGGAAACACTGATTTAAACAACACTCAATTGGTACTAAGGGGCCCGTAGTACACTAGCAGCATCAGCCTGAACCACGGATACGAGGCAGGATGGATCCAGGCTTTCATGTTGTTTGATACCAAATTCAGACCCAACCATCTGAATGTTGCAGCTGAAATCAAGCATCACCAGACCAGGCAATGGTTTTCAAAACTTGTAGTATCCAATTTTGGGAACCTATGCAAACTGCAGCCTCAGTTTCTTGTTCTTAGCCGACCAGAGTGACATGCAGTGTGATCTACTGCTGCTGTAGCCCATCTGCTTCAAGGTGCAACGGATTGTTCGCTCAGACTGGGTATTTGAGTCACTGTTGACTTCGTATCCTCTCCAACTAGTCTACCCATCCTCGTCTGACATCAACGAGGCTTTCTTCATCCGGACAACTGATATCAGTGGATATCTTCCCTTTTTTGGACCATCCACTGAGAACCCAGAGATGGTCATGTGTGAAAATCCCAGTAGATCAGCAGTTTCTGAAACACTCAGACTTCCCTATCTATTATTAACATCCAAGCCAATTAAAAGTCACTTAAACCCTCCATGGTTTGAACTCCATCAGTTTGACCATGTCTATGCTTAAATATATAGAAATGGTGCCATGTGATTGGTTTGTAAGATATTCACATGTAAAAGAACCTAATAAAGCACCCTGTAAGTATTTAATAATATGTGTCTTTTATTCTATCTTTAATACTATTTGGCACATGTGTATGTTGTCTGTGGCATTTTAAAAGGCTGTGGAAATAAATGTGTACGTTTTATATAAGGGGGGGAAAGCAAGCAGAGCTCCCACATTTCACACTCTCTCTTCACATATCAACACGCCTCGCTAGACCACATTATATTCCTGCCTGGTGATTAGTTTTAAATCCTTACACATTTCATTCATCAACGTTTTAGTATGAAGCCGTGGAAAAACGACTAATGAAAACACAAGTACGGTTGATTTGAGACTAATTACTCTTAACATTAAATGAAGATGTAATGTAAAGTATAAAGTACTTGCAAAGAAGTTTGTGTAAAAACTGAACGATGGAAAGGTTGGTGACGTCACTTCGAGTAAGGACTTTTCTTTCTTCATTTATTTTTTTACACCGTATTTCTGTATTTATGAAAAGACAGCTGTCTTAAAAACCTACCTGAGATCGGAGCCGAGTGTGTCCGAGAGTGAAAAGAAGCTTCCGCTTGTTATTTATGCAAACATCCGAGGTAAATCTTTAAGTGTCAGCTGACGCGCAGTCAGACTGACGACTCAGCAACTCAGCTCCAAGTTTCCTGGTGTCAGACTCTTAGCTCTGATTCTTCACGTCTGAAATAAGTTTACTGGTGTGGTGTCAGCTTCTTAGCTCTGATTCTGCAACAAGTTTCCTCAAACGTCACGTGTCTTTCCTGGATAAGTGCCAACTTTAAATGCAAAAGGAAAAACAGAACCAATAACTTATCATGTGAAACATCATCCAGTTGTTCGACCTGACTGGTAAAAAGGGATATTTGCTCAACAGGATACCTGATATTTCCCAATAAACATTTTATTTTATACAGTTTTTTGTTAAAAAAAAAAAAAATCCCGTCTCTTAAAAGGACTTATTTTGTGATAACAGCTCATAAAACCAGTAGGAAACCAGCTATTAATCATAGCGGGTCTCAGTATTAGGCCAATACAGTCTGAGACAACTATTATTGTTTTGTAGTGTAAAATTATTTATTAGAAGAAAAAGCAATACCAAGCAATACCAAGTAGCCCCTTCTGCTTCAACTGAAAGAGATAAAGTTACAACTTATCAGTCCTCAGTGTTTGTTGGCTTAGCAGCATTTAGTTGTGTTTTAACCATCTGATGAAAAATGACAGGACAAACCCTCCGTGACATCACCATGGATTTCACTTTTATTTACATTTTCTTGTGATGTTTGCTGTGTGGAGTGTGGTCTGTGTGAGATGTGGGGGGTTTGGGCCCTGTTTTTACTTTTTAATAATTGTATAATTTTTAATCATTTAAAGCACTTTGTGCTACATCTTCATATGAAAAGTGCTTTATAAATAAAGTTTGATTTATTGATAAGATGGTTGGTTTCCAGATGACTAATTTAAGCCTCTTTTTCTGGAACAAGGCACCAAGGTTGAGGGTCATGTGGAACTAAGATGCAGTTCCTCAACTGGCCGCAAGAGGCTCCAAAAGAGAGTCAGTCTCCACTGACTTTCATGTTTTAATGTCCAACTTTAGAGCAGAAATTAACATATTTAAACACTGGTTAAAAAAACTGCTTTGGTCTCGTTTGCTTTCACATCCATCACAACTCTGAGGGAGGTGAACTTTTCGTACACCAGGAGGATTTATATAAAAGCAGTATTTATTTCTATTATGGTTGATTGACAGTCGGCTCAACCAATAGCTAGACACTATCACTTCATCATCCGTAATCAGATGCCAAAGTAATATTTGATTTTCCCACCTGGAAACATGTTAAATAGGCACGTTTCCATTACTCCTAGATTTATGCAAAACTAAATATCCAAAAACAAATAGTCATGGAAACAGCAGTCATATGAAAAAAAAAACTGCCAAATATCAAATAAACCTTATTTCGCTTCCAGGAGGTGATTTTTCAGGTGATTCAATAATCTACTTGTTTGGAAAAGTGTAATGAAAACACTTTTTGCACATTTCCATGCCTGTGGCAACGCTGGATGTGACAGTAACTCATTCTGAATCAGAATCATCTTTATTGGCCAGGTTCGAACATTGTCCAACAAGGAATTTGATTCTAAAGTAACCGTAATCTAGTTTCCAGTCGTTTTTGGCCTCATTAACACGATCTAGTTATGCTTAATCATTACTGCATTATATAAGGACTTTGCCTCTGAATAATCGTTCCAATGATCATCTGCTGCCTTGATCATCTGACTTTTCTTCTTTTTTTTTTTTTTTAAATAGTCTTGGCGGAACAAGCAGGCCAAAGAAGCCGGCTGGAACACAACCACCTTATAGGTGCGTTTCCACTAGCGGGAGTTCTGGGTAAACCAGCCAGACAGGAACCCTAACAGGGCCGATCGTGTTTCCATTTACACTGTAGCGCCACAAGAACTGAACTGACTGAAAAAAAAAAAAACAGCACCGCCGACCACCAGGTGGCGGAAAAGCTCATTTTTTGCAGTTTGCAAACCAGCAGAAAAATAAAAAGAAGAAACACGTAAACAACAGATGCTACATGCTTTTATTTCCAAACATTCAGCGCGGTCGAAGCGATTTATATTGGTGTAATATGACAGCAAGACCTAAACCGACTCACTGGTCCATCAATCGTTTTTATTAATGTAATCTCCAATTTCATCAAATGTACTTGTAGCGAAATGTCTCTGGTCAAAATGCTTAAATGATTTGTGGTCACATGATTTAAGTTCACATGAGAGGGCTGAACGCAATTCCCACCAGGTAACCCTTCTGGCCCGAAAAACGTCCCTCTCCTACTACAGGGCTGTTTGGCCCCGTACTGGTTCCTGAAGGCAACATTACAGAGCTGTTCCTGGTAATTGAAACAAGCACACGGCCCCGAAAAATCCACCCGGAACTCCCACTAGTGAAAAACGCGGCTCTGTCAATCCATATCAGGAGCTGGAGCTGCCAGCGAATGTGTGTAGTGAAATATCCTGTTTTGGTTCTTAAATCAGAAACAAATGCTGTTTTTAGCAGACATTGCGTTAGCACAAGCTGCTAAATGTTTGGCAACACTCCATAGCATGTTTACTGATAACATGACCACACAACCATTGGCTAAGCAGGCTGCAAATCAAAAGTCTCCACCCCTAATTATACATACATTTATCTCTTTATATAAATGTACTTGATGTGGTAAAAAAAAAAAAAAAAACTGTTACTGATGTGAAATGTAATTTGGAAACCAAAGGGTTTTTGCTTTTTAACAGGGCAGTAAAATTTCTTATTTATACTCTAAAGTTGGACATTTTAAAATGCAGATTGACTCCGTTTTGAGTTTTTTTTCCCCCTTTCCACAGTCGCCTGGTGCTTGCTCGGGACCAGAGATTGTATCAAAGAAAAGTTGTGATGCCATCAGTTGGTTTTCTCAGCGAAGCAGCAGTTATGGTCATTCTGTTGGCTTTGTGTTGATTGGACTGATTTGGAGCGAGTTGAACTGTACTGTTGAAATGCCTTGAGATTACATGCGTCATGATTTAGCACAATATGTATAAAGAGGAGAACTGAACCAAGTCCAAATGTACTCCAAGGACACATTTTTCCGATATATTTCAAGAACAAGTTTTATTGATGACGCGCCAAAACATCTATACTGGAGGAATACCTTCAGACGGTTAGACTCTCTTATTTACATAACATTTCCACAAAGTCTTACAAACACTCGGTAGGCTTCATGTCAAACTTTAGATATAATACATCAAAAGAAAAAACGGGGGTTTTCATGTTTTATAAAGCAATTGTCACAACAAATCTACAAATGCAAATGGATGATAGAAAACAAAAAGAACCAGTTGCTAACTACTGCAAAACAAGTCCTACTTCCAAATCTGTACAAGCGAGTTCTACTTCCATCATACACGGGGGGGACGGTGGGGACGGGACTGCAGCTCTTCCTTCCTTGCGTCTCGGGAGCAGACGCAGTTGCGGACAATTCTTTCCAGTTTGTGAAGAAAACCTCATCTTTTTGATGCGTCCAAAAGAAAAGAGAAGCGTGGGCCTGGAGGAAGACAGTTCGTTTTTTTTCTCCCCACTTCTGTTTTATTTTATGCCGTTTCTTACTTTATGTGGACAATCTTTTCGTCCGTTTTCAAACGTTTGCGCCTGGGCTGTATGAAGTCCTCCTCGGAGTCGTCCGTCTCGTACTCCTTTTCTTTTTCTTCCGGCTGCTCGGCTGATTCTGGCGTTTCGGGGAAGATTTGGCCTGGGAACAGCTCCAGCAGCTTCTCCTCAAAGTACACGCTCACCGCCTTGCCAGATATCGCCATCTCTGATCCCGCCTGCCAGAGGAGGAAGAGGTCAGAGAGGAAGGGTGGCAGGAGTGATAAAGAGACAGAGGATGAGGGCACCGTCGAGCGGGAGTGATGAATGAGTTTGAGGCAGGAAGGAGGAAGAGGAGAATGAGGAGACAAATTAGATTTGGTTAAAACTCCTGGTGGCAAGGCGGCAGCAGCTCAACCTTGCTGTAGGAGCAGAGATATCCCGTCCTCCTGTCCCACTGCAGCTCCATGAAGCGTTTCCACCTTCTATTAAACCACATCTAACCCCGTGGGAACAGAACTGTCAATTTCAAACTGAGACCACAAATCGTCTGCTTGTTTTGCCAAAAAATAAATCCACGACCAAAATACTGAAAAAAAATCAAATCTGGAATGAGAAACAAACCTTCAGTGCATTGGTGTTGGCTTGAAAGGCCTCGATTTCATAAAAGATTAGAAGATAAACTCCAGACTGCAGCTGTGATGATATGAGGGGGCGTGCACACTAAACCAAGCTCATCCCACTGATGTCGAATAAGGGGAAATAAATGTAGTTGTTAACAACAGAGCCTAAGTGTACTTTAATTAAACAGTTGGTGGCCCTACATTTCCATTCAGGTTTCATTAATCCACAGCAGAGGGAAGCATGAAAAAAAAATAATTTTTAACATGCTGGAAGACATTCTGGGAAATTAATGTCTTTGCAAATTTAATGCAGATTTTTATATAATGTCAACGGGACTGAATGTGATAAATTATTGCAATTAAGCATTTGTCACGATTCCATCCATTTGCCTCAATAGTATCTCCTCTGTTGGCATCGATAACCATCTAAAACTTAATCTATCTTCAATAGAAATTACAGTTGGGGCCTGATGCAGTTTCTCCCCTTCAATTCATCTCAGATCCTAAGTTATGGCGAGATAAACGTCATTCCTGCTTGTTTGAAAGCTCCGCTCCACCTCCCCCATCCAGCCTGCGTTTGTTTCTCATTAATACTTCAGACTAAGAAGAGAAGAAACATTTCTTGGAGCTTCAGTGGGAGGTGACAGGACATCTGAGCTCTTTCTTTAAACTACTTACCTGCGGATTAATCTCTTTCTCCTCATCATAAACCTGGATTATTCGAGACATCTAAAAAGGGGCAATAATATTACAACAAAGACAATCAAGCAGCAAGGGGGAAGAGAAGAGTTCACAGCACAAGCAGATTCAATAACATCTAGGATTTGTTTTTGTGTTTTTTTGATTTGCTTAAAAATCACCAGGTCATTAAAGTCAGAAGTTAAACAGCAAGTACAAGTTACACAGGTGATATAGACTTTCAGCAGCACAGTGATTTCCCACACAACACTTTCTTTTCATTTTGAAAAGCTTTAGCTCTTATAAACCTTTTCATGCTTTTTAAAGCTTTGCTTATCCTTAAAAAGCATTTTTCTAAAAAGGGTCTCCAGTGTATATTGTCTTTAGGCATAAGATGAACGAGAACTGACTCAATCATGTTACTGCAGCTGAAAATAGTTTATTCTTGAATCAAGTATTCTCAGAAAATGTCATTAACGTTATCAAAGGCTTCCCGCAGATAAGCAGCTCTTAGTTTGAGAGCTGCATTTAGCAGGTATTATTGCATCAGGACATTTCTTTGTCTTTAAATGCAGAGTCCAGATAACAGCTCGTCTTTTAGTTTTCAGTGTAGTCCAGGTTTTATTAATTTATATTAAAAAAAAGGATTAAATCTATTCTACACTATAAATGTGTTGCCATTAGTGGGAATTCGCATCTTGGTGCATAAAATGAGGACTTTACTTGCTGTTAATTTAGGTAACTTTAGAATAAAACAGCTTTGCTGGAAGAGCCTTCAGTCACTGACTGCAAACATCACTGTGGTTTCAGTTTCAGAAATTATTCACAGAAAGAACTTCCTTATGTTGCTGGGAATTAAAAAGAAAAAAATCCCCCATCAGAATATCCAGTACTGTTTTTGTGAATCCCTCAGCACATATCTGAAGAGATTGTGAGAAGTGTCAGTGCCAGAAAGAACAAAAACATCAAACTTCAAAATATATCAATCCCTCAAAGGAGAAAAGGTTTAAGGCTGTGTTAATTATTCACTGAGAATTGGAAGTGACCCCCTCCATCATGACGACACAAAGTTGTTTTCAGTGTTAAGAGGGTTCAGAGTTCCTGCGGTTAGTCTCACGACAAGACAGTGACACTTTTAACCTCCATCGGCGTTAGTACGAAACCACAAGCACACGGGTGTTTAGAACCACCACTGTTATCTTCATTTTCTGATACACCATCTTCAAAGCTAGGTTAGACAAATGTGGTTACGGTAACAATATATCTACAACCCAATCTGCAAAGTGTAAATCAAAACAGAATGCTTGTGATCTGATGAAAATATGATCTCCTTTGAATGTGAAGGCAGCAGATGAAACTTTGGGACATGGGCACCTAAAGGATGGAAATGTTTGCGGTTCTCATGGTCAACATTTGGAGGAACATCTTGTAACTAATCAGGTTAAATGGCAACAGGTCAATGACCTGACTGGAAATAAAATGAGCATCAAAAGCTTTACTCATGCAGCCAGCTCATCATCTCGTTTTGTGAAATTCATGAAAGCAGAAGCGAAGGTGTAACGGGGCTTGAAGATGGCTGAAAACTCAGCATAGAAGATGAAATCAGTCGGCACATCGCCGGCAATGAGAGACTGCTTGTTATAAATGCAGCAAAAGGGACAAAGTCCAAGTGACAAGCATGATGGAGACGTGCAGAATTCTTTTTTTAAATCTCTCCAGCTTTGGGATCAGAACGATCGGAGGCGCAGAGGCCGACTGGACTGGCTGCATTATGAACTTTATCCCTCGACTCAAGGTACTGGCCTGCTTAGCAACCTCCTCCTGCAGCCAAGCGGGTGACCTCCTCCCGCAGCCAAAACCAAGTAAAACCCAGTAAAATCTGCGCCGACGGTCTGCTGGCCTCACTTTTAACGGGTGCAGTTATTCTTCAAAGTTTTGTTCTTCCCACCAAAACTTACATAAGCATTTATTCAGCAGCAACCAGTCGGTGACGAGAGACATCAGGGACTTGGTGGCCGTGGACAACGAACACGAGAAAGACAGAGACATCCTTCAAACTGTGGAGCGCCGGTAAAGTTTGTGACCATTGAGAATGCACAGAATGCATGAAAGAGGAGATCTCCAGTACAGTTTCATGATGCAAGAGACTACTATAAAAAGAGGCAGCTTCTCTCAAGTTCACCAATCTGCAGAACCCGTTTGTAAAACGTGTCAAACAATGTCAGAATAATGATCCTCAGCATAAACCTGCACAGACTGAGGATCTCATCATCTACAAGATAATGTTATGAAAAGATTCGGAGAATATGAAGAAATCTCTGTGTACATGGGTCAAGGACAGAAATCCCTACTGGATGTTTGTTCCTCAGACGCACTGCGGTAAAACCAGACATGATTCTTTCACCGAAGTCACTTCAGACTCAGGAACACATCCAGAAAACAGTCTGACGCATCATCCACAGATGCAGGTTAAAGGTCGAGCGTACAAAGAAGCAGTAATATGTGAACAGTATCCAGAGAGGCCTCCATCTTCCACCACGATGGCATATTTCAAAAAGTGAAGATGAAACTGACTTTGAAAGTCTTTTCTGCAACTGTGGACGTCATAACCTAAAGATTAAAGAGCAAAGGGACTGTCCAGCTTTCTATCAGCCCAACATTCAAGTCTTTGGTGGTTTGAAGGAGCTTTCATGTCTATGGAAAGGGCAGCTAGTACATCAGGAATCCTGTCCCAACTTTTTTGGGACGTGCTGCTGCAGTCAGACACCTACATATATATTATTATACTGAGGTTTTCAAATCATTGCATTCTGTTTTTAGTTACAGTATCAACGTTCTGGGGGTCGTTGTTTATATGGTTTGCCTGTTATTGTTTCATCTTGAAAACGGGTCGAGTAAATGAAATAAGGGTCTTAATTAGTTTTTGGTAATTAAAAATGTCTAACCGTGTCCGCATGCACACATACACAGACGCCACTCCCTCAAAGCAGGCGGAAAACTCATGCTGCTCACCTCATTGTACTCTGCACAGTTTTTGAAGATAAGGCGTATGTCAGACACGAAATCCTGGATGGACTTGTAGTAGTAGGGGCTGTGTAACTGGAGCTTCTTCTTTGCTTTCTTCAGGTCCATGGGCTGCTTAATAATCTTGTAGTAGTTGGGTACCTGGGTCGAAGGAAAGTAGGGCATGTCAAAAACATTTTTTTTACTGCTTTAATGTGAGGTAGAGCAGAAGTTATGGTTTTGGAAAGACATTCACACACCTTTAGGGATTTACGTTTGGTTATTTTGGCACATGAATTACTAAAAATAGTCAATGTTTGTTTTTATCTGATGCCTGACTTCAAATCATGGGACAGAAATCACAAAAAAGCTGAAAAGTTATATTTGAACAGCTCTTTCTCACTGATTTGTACAAAAAAAAAAAAAAAAAAAAAAAAAAAAAACAACCCATAAAGAATTGAGTAGTCAGTCAAACTATCCAACGTTCATCATCCTTGAACAGCACCAGTTAAAAGCTGAGTGTGGCATTTGTGTGACAGTTTTGTGGATTTATTACAAATTTGTCATTATAAAACACCAAGTCTAATTTTGGAATGCAATTTAACATAAAACTTAAAAATATACATTAAAAAATAAATAAAACTGGGTTTGATTAGATGCAACTACTTGAACTAGCACCTAAAAACATAACTGCTGTGAAACTTGCGGATTTATCCGTTTCATGACTTTGTTTGAAGATTATCAGTCACAAAAAAAATATATATATATATATATATATTTTTAATTATTAGCTGTCAAATACACAACCACCTGTTTCCTGTAAGTGGATGCTTATGTGGTGAAGCCCCAAAAATGTGAGCAGGGCAAAAAATATACTTCTGGCTCCCTTGGTGAACTAGTTGGGTTAATTTAATCATCTATGCAGAGCATATCTACTGGACACCACTTTTATTCCTTTTCTTAGTAATTTTCATAATAGTTGGGACATGCAGAAACATCAAATGTAACCCAAAATCTTAAACTGATATAAATAGAGAAGGAATATATTCAAATTTTTCCACAGAAAGAATTTCAGTGATACTGTGAATAAATTATCTACTTGATGGAAGTGATACCATCCCATGCTCATTAATGACATAATATCTATTAATGTTCCCAAGCAATCATATTCAGTTAAAGGATAAATGAGGCGTGTGTCATGTGGAAGTACTTACAGAGCTGGGAACGGGTTCCCTAAAGCCCATGCTGAGCTCATGACAGTAGATGTACAACAGGAGGCGTTCACATCTCTGCAAAGGGAGGGAAAATCAGATTAGTGGCACTAATCGTGAGCAGTCGCTCCGAGGATGTGGCGGCTGTACTGACCCTTTGGTCTTGGGGACTCAGGCTCTGCTCCGCTTTTATTTTCTTGCTGTCTTCACAGTAGTCTATTTCGGGGGAGCTTATACTCCGGCAAAACGTGCAGAGGAAGTCCCCCCTGGGAAAACACAAGTAATTAAATTAAAACGGCAAAAGGTCTCGACTGGCGCTCTGATCCCATTTCTACGTCGGGACAGAGGAAAGAAAGCTCAGCTCGTCACTTACTTTGGGAAGATCCTTATGGTGGGTACATGGCATTTCATGTGGAACACCTTGGGACAGTGGTCACAGCACAGCAGGTCTCCGCCGTTGATACAAACGGCACACCAGTCTTCGTTGGGGTCGTCCTCTTTCCCACCCAGACTCCCCGTCGCTTCAGACGCTCCGCTCCCTTTGTTCTCTGTCCTCTTTCCGTTGGTGACAGGACAGTCTAACTTGCTGCTGCTGTTGTCGGCGGATGATGAGGTAGTGGAGGTCGTAGTGGTAGCAGCGGAACATGACGCGATGGCACCGGTGCCATTTAGCCCTGCGCACAGCATCTCAGAGTCTGGCTCCGTTTTGATGCGATCTCCCAGTGTCTTCAGAGAATCCTGGCCTGATCCGAGTCCTAGCGGGCTGTTCTCCGGACTGCTCATCTGAGACACACATTTTAAAACGTCAAAATCACACTGAAATCTTGTAGGTTATTTCAAAATGAGAAAAAGGTGTTTTTACCATGCAGGCACTCCTTCCAGCATCTTTCCCCCGCTCTGTCTTCAAAGAAGAACCTGGACAGCTGTAGCTGTCCTCTGTGCCAGGCTCCTTCTTCACTCTAACCTGGTCTGCATTAGCCCCGCCCCCTGGCCCCGCCCTCCCTGCTGAGCTACAGCTGAAAAAAAAAAAAACAGACAAAACCAAACCATGAACAAGCAGAGGTGGACAGAGTACTCGACCCCAGTACTTGAGTAAGAGTACAAATACTACTGGTCAAAATTTACTCCGTTACAAGTAAAAGTAGCTCAGTCAAAATATTACTCGAGTAAGAGTAGGAAAGTACCTGCTTTTAAAAAGGTACTTAAGTATTCAAAAGTAAATGCTTTTAAATTTACTTAAGTATCCAAAAGTAAATGCTTTTAAATTTACTTTAAGTAAAAGTAAGAGTAAGAGTAAATTTCTTATTTTCCACAGCAGTAAATTACTATATTTTTTCTAAATTAATTGTTGCGGCTCTGTCTTGACAAACTCAGGCTACTTTGGCGATATCGTTTTGAGGAGGCTTGACGTATTTCCGCTTTACGTACATCCCAGTGGAGAGCGTGCACTGTGATAGGTCTCCTCCTTTGACAAAAACAGCTTGTGTCCAATAGGATTTTAGGGAAGAAGAAAAAAGAGCAGACCTGAAAGTAACGAGTACTTTTCAGCCTTCCTAGAAATTTACTCGAGTAAAAGTAAAAATATTTTTCTTGGAAATGTATTCAAGTAAGAGTAATAAGTACCAAAGAAATCTAATACTCAAGTAAAGTACAAATCCTCTGGATATGTACTTAAGTACAGTACTCAAGTAAATTTACTCCGTTACTGTCCACCACTGTGAACAAGTCCTGATTGCATGAAGATGCAGGCGTCAACATGGATTTTACATGAATTAAATTACAAATATAGTTAAATATATAATTAAATATAATCCAACACATGAAAAGGACTATGCAGTATTTTATTTAATGTGCATTTTGCTCCTGAAATTAAAGATATGGATATTTGACAGAGAATCCAAATGCAAATGTGCAAAAAAAAAAAAAAGTGAAATCCAACAGATTCTCACAGTTGAAATATTCTCCATCTTCAACATGAAACATGAACATCAACATCAACATGAAAGGCAGGCGAGTGTTTCGGAGGAGCATTTATGTTCGTCTTGAAATGCTCCCAGTGAGGTCTGATTCATTTTGAATGAACAAACACAGTAAACCCCTTGCATACATTCCCAGTCACACTTGTTGCTTTGTTCGGCCGTGAAATCGTCAATAAATGTTAATGTTCCAGTTCTGGCTGCAGCCTGAACCGTAACGCAAGCGCTTCAAATGTTGACAAACGAGGTGGTTATCTGGCTTATAACCCCTTTCACCGCATGTTCCTCTTTCAGGACAGGAACTGATATTGGCTTCAACAGTTGATACAACTTTGTTCCCCAATTCTGCCGGTTTCTTCTTGATTGTCTGAACTGACAACGTAACCTTGAGCATTCTTTTTTTGGTCATGCGCGCGTTTTCATTCGCCATGTTAATGAGTGTCCGGCCTTTTCCACACACCCACACCTGGTATCCCAGAATGCACCAAGCAAAGGAGTTTAGAAAACCCAACCACCTCTGATGCACAGCAAATAGATTTTGGTTTGATGTCAATTATTTTTCCCTCCTTTCTCCTCGTGCTGGCGGGGAACGCCAGCGCCTAATGGCATGAGTGAACTCGTCTGAAAGGTCAACTAAAGAAACATCTAAAAAAGGAACTTTCTGGAGTATAAACAACTTTAGAGTTACTATTAGGTGTTATGTGACTCAACAGTTTTGAGTGACAACTGATAACTACTTAGAACTTGTATATTTTATCATTAACTTGTATATTTCATCATTAACAGTAAGCCATAGAAGTGTGACTGGAAAGCCATGTCGACATAATCAAATACAAACAGTTTTCTCACTGTTCCCAATATTCAAATATTACGTAAAACCAGCTAGTTATATCATTAGACCTCTTATGAATGACCTCTCTGTCAGTCGATCATTTTTAGGGAGATGCTTTTTATATCCTTTTTGTATGGATACAGTTAAAATGACCCGTGTTAGTCCTTCGGGACCCTCTACTCCCTCACTTAAATGGAATCACATTTTTCAGTTGTCAAAGGCTTCAAACAGACATTCCTGCTTTAAGTGCGAAAAATTACTGTTTTACTGCAAACTAATTTGGTTGGAACTTACAAGTTCTTCAATTCATATTATTTTTGCCAACAACATTCACACTCAACATCTAATAATATAACTGGGGTTGTTTCAACTCCGGGTTGTTTATGTAGTGTAACTAATTACTTTTAAGCTGTGTCCACGTCTTTTCGGGATAAGTCTTGTTTACTTTGGAGCGATGGTCTACCAACTGTGTAAGAGCAGCCCGCCCCCAACTATAACTTTCTAAAGAAGTTAAATAATTAACATAAATTTGCAAATAAAATAAATAAATAAATGATTTAACATCCTGATGAAGTTAAATCATTTTTCCTCCGCACGGCAAAGAAAAACAAAATCTTAAGACCAAATTTTCTAACAAAACATGTCCCACATTTAACAACGGCCAAAATGTATATACAGTATAAATATTTTACATTTTAAAATCATTGAAAAGGACTGATTTTAAAGACTCACCTTCCTCTGCTGCCCGTGCTGGATGTGCTGGAGGGACGTGCTGGTGTGTGGGCGTTGGACAGACCTGCAGACAAACGGAGACTTCTCACTACAGGGTTCGACACAAAGTCGTCACGCTGCCTTCAACTCTTGGGAAATCCGCCGTGCTAGTAGCTACATGTTCAACTTCTTCCTTCGTGTGCAGATTAAGTTTATGCAGTAACTTTACTGAAATGAAATTGCCATTTCATGGATATTTTTGTTTGTGTACTTATTGTATTTTTCTTTGTTTCTTTTACCTTTTCTTTTCTATTCTTTTGCTATTGACTGTTTTGTTTTGGTGATTTTGTATTGAGGGGAGGATTTTTTATAAGCCCTTCGGGCTTCTTTTCCTCTCCTGCACAAATTATTTGTCCTTGTATGATAAAAAAGAATTATTGCGTTATCACTGTGCAAATAAATAAATAAATGAATAAATAAAAAAACTTTGTGCAAAACTTGAAAACGAAAGCTTAAGCTTAAATGAGAGGCATGTTTGACCTGACATACCTTTGTTTTAGGGACCGTGTTAAACGATCGTGCTGACTCAAGTATTTGCACCCGTCCATTTGTAAACTGCACAAATGACTCGAGATGAGTAATCCATGAACCACTCGGCTGTATCCGACACGGAAAACAACAATTGAAAACCCACTGGTGCCTATGCGGAGTGGACGGTTAGGATCAGCGGGGCATGACCTGAACCATCAAGCAGGGGGAGGAAACCCTGATCTGATCCTCTGGTGCCACCTGAGGATCAGGGTTTCCTCCCCTGAGGATCAGTCCTGCATGTTATAATTAACTCCTAACACACCTGATTGAAATTAAAAGTCATCATCAGCTTGTCATCAAGGTCTGAACAAATCCGTTAATGACAGTTATTTGTATCAGGGTGTGATGAAGCAGAGAAACCTCTAAAACAAGGACCAGGGTTGCCTACCCCTGTATAAAAGCCTTCAGCTTATCCAAACACCACCATGTTGCTTTGGCTGATTACTTCTCATAATAATCCAGTCTCTTATTTCTCATTTTGGTTCCACATTTTTTATGACTTCTTTCCTGGACTTTTGTAGCCACCAACATGTCCTTCACGTGCTTTGGAAACCGCCCCGCCTCCATTTACGGTTTCATCCATCCCTAGATGTGTAGTCGCAGTTTGATTGCTTGAGTTGAGGCGCGAGTTGAGCTTTTGACTACAGAAACCCTGCAGCTGAGGCACATGGCGACCACAGTTGAGCTTGGCAAAATGTCACGCCAATCAAAGTTAATGGACAGCTACATGCGAGCGAGGAACATGAAAGCTGTTTGACTCGTATGCAGACGTCAAGGACACAAAAAGGCTATGATAAGAGGCTCCTCACAAGGTCCAGTCGCACAACACTTCAAAACAGACACTGATATGTATTTTTATCATGAAATGATTTTTAGTCCTAACAAATCAGGAGTTCCATGAACTGTGGCTAAAGTTTTGACAATAATAATAATAATAAGGTACCTGATGAACCAGGAGAGAGTGTGGACAATCCCGGCGACGGGTTCATGTCCACTGTACCAAGATGATGCTGTGTGCTGGCTGTGATGTAACGAGTAAGAAGGTGACCGAGGTTGCTGGAACCAGCGTCTTCCAGCTGATAATTTGGAGAAAAAAACAACACCACCATTGTGATGAGCAAAGTATCACCAGAAAAACACGTCACACAAGATGCTGGTGTAGATTTTCAGTCTTTCACGTCATGGTAATTGTAAAAAGCCAACCCATGTGCCTTCTATTAACGTTTTTAATTGACTTATTTGTTGGAAAGACAAATTATCCAATAATAACAACAAGTCGAGATATTTTTTTTCTTCTTTTTTTGCACATTATCTCAAATCTGATTGCTTTACACAAGACTCTGCTGTCAGTGAACACACCAGTTCATCATTCTCGTGGATATTTCTCTCTCTTTATTCCTTAAGTGTAATATTGTGCTGTTACCTGAATGGGCGGGATCTCAGGTAGGCAGGGAAGGTTCTCAGGATTGGTGACGGAGGGAATGAGCTCAATGGGACCAATTATGGGGCTGGCAGGGCCGCGGTGAGAATGGGCCCCGGCCATACTGGCACTGGTCGGACTCGTGGGATTGGCATTATGCAGGGATGCCACTGGAAAAGGGCCCGCGTGTCCTGGGTTGGAATGCTACACAGCAAAAGAGAGGAGGAACCGAAGGACATGCCAAGAGTGAAAGACAAGGGTGAGGACAAGAAAGAGGAGAAAAAAGGGAGGGAGAGAGGAGGACAGAAACAAAGAGGTCACTAAATGAATTTCAAAAATAAAATCTGTGTAATGGAAACAGCATGGTTTCAATTATCATGCAGTTGAGTGAGCAAACATGCTGCACAAGCCACATAAATGACAAAGAAGGAAAAAAGTGCCAAACCCCTGATTGCAGTAAGAAACGAAACCTTTGGTGGCTCATCTCAGATTCTATAGACATCTGGACACAAAGAAAAAGGGGCTGGATATAGTGGATGTCTCTCTTGCCTAGTCTAACATGCAGGTAATAAACGTACATTTCTTTCTTTTTTTCCCTCCATACTGCATTGCATCAAGCAAACGTCAGCTTCACATGTACATCCGCGATGGTGACCTGTGTCATTTGCATCTTTCCCTGAAAACAACCACTTCAGCGGCTTGTATTTTAAATATAGATGGGCAATTATGCATCCAAGGATAGTAACTTAAATCTGCATAACATGTATATTCATGGGAAACAGTTACCAGTGGAAACAAAAACCCTGCTACAATCAGACTGAGACTGAAAGTCAAATGAGCTGGGCAGCATTTTTTTGTTTGGAAAATGCTCAATCTAAAACTATAAATACACAAAACTATTTTACATGTGATTTTAAATGCTAAAACTCACGTCTACCTCCGGTCACTGCTGAGAGCTCCACTCTTGTCCCAAAAGTTAACTATCCCCACTGCAGGGATTCATTTTAGCTTTGCTCAGAATCTATTTTGTGTAATTTCCAGGTGTTTTCAGGGAATTCAGCGGAGCACGTCTGTTGTGAGTGATTAAACAAACAATTGCAACTATAGAAAATATTCCCTGTGACATCTGGCATGAAGTAAGATAAAACATCCTCCCAAAACAGACAAACGAAGGGTTAAGGGACTGGAGTCTGGAGTTAGTATTTTGCTCTTTGAGCTCACTGCAGTCTGGATGAATTATGGTAATATTTCTGTGCACATTTAATGTTTTAATTACAATGATGACCTGCAGATATTCTAGTCAGAGGCTAAAATGACCGTAAAATTAGTTTAATGCAATTTGAAGAACAATAATGCATTATTTTCATAAATGTTTATTAGCAGACACAAAGCAAGGTTTCACTCACTTCATTCATTTTAAATATGGGAGCACTTGACTAAGATTTGTGAAGGGATTAGTCAGCAAAAATAAGTATTTTAGTGAGCAAAATCCACACTTTTATACAAACTTTGGACAAAAGCATTATTTGAAGATTATAATAAACACATATTCTGAAACACTGGAATCGTTGGCACAAAGATACCCGTCAGCCAGTTATAAGATCCAGCATTACATGCTGCATCAATAAGACAGTTTTAACGTTCACGTTGCATAAAAAAAACTAGAAGCGTCTGCTCCTGAATTCCTACAGATTATTGCAGGTAGAAGAGAGATAAATGAATCCCTGTTTCTGTACTGGTTGGTATATCCGAATCATTACATGCATCACAGACAAGGATGGCACATAAATAAATAAATGCCGTTTTCTTAAGCTGGCTGTTTCAGCCTCCCTCCTGTATCTATACACTACCGATTACACCAGAACTGACATTTTTGGTGTAATCGGTGTAATTACAGGTGATGTAGTAAACATTTTACTAGTGCATATTAGTGCGTTTCTACAGACCTGTCTCTGTAGCTGAGGCTGCATCAGCGAGGAATACTGCTGCCCGTTATGTCTGGGCTGAGCTGTGGACGTCCGGCTTTGTGGTGGACCTGGAATACGCAAGTGGTGGGAGGAGGGGTACATGGAGGGACCGGGTCCTCCGTTCATACCCCCGGGTCCTCTCTGGAGCTGCTGCATACTGATTAGTCTTGGGGGC
Organism: Cololabis saira; assembly: GCF_033807715.1. Lineage (NCBI taxonomy): Eukaryota > Metazoa > Chordata > Actinopteri > Beloniformes > Belonidae > Cololabis > Cololabis saira. The sequence continues at coordinate 32,470,721 of NC_084598.1, forward strand.
TGATTGAGGAAGAAAAAAAAGAAATTCACAGAAATTAATCATTTGTGACGCACAACCTGAGCAGTTAATGAATAACCTGGGTGCGGCAGAGTCATGTGATTATAAACAAAAGAATAATTAGAAGGGTGATCAAAAGTTAATCAATCTACATGAAGTAACCAAAAGATCTGAAACAAAACATCAATTCCTGACTGAAAAAACAGTTACACATTGATGTGGTTAATCCTTTTGAATTGAAAAATGAATATATAGCTAAAACAGGGTCATGTGCTGTACTAATCCCTTGCTTCATAGAAATCAATGAAATGGAAGCAGCATCTGAATTTTGCCAGTTCTCGGCAGTTTTTTTTTTTGTAAGATATTAATATCACGCAGGATTTATTTTTGTTTTCTGAGAAACCCCTGAAATGATTTTCAATTCCTGATTCCATGAACCAGTGTGCATTAACTGAAAAGGAAAACGAGATGAACTGTGGAGCCCCGCCTCATTAAATGCATCTCCTAATATCCTCCTACCAACTTAGTGGGGTGTGAGTTTAGTCTAAAAGCGTGTCCTCAACTGTATCACTGTAATTATTTCCGTACCTGCTGAACCATGGGCGGGCCGGCCTGTCTGGCATGCTGCTGGGACATTTGGGAGGCGATGCGCATCTGTTGCTGGATCTGCTGTTGCTGCTGCTGATGCTGCTGCTTCTGCTGCGCGTAGGCTGCCTGCTGCATGTGCTGCAGCCGGAGCTGAGCCAGGTTGATCTGTCCCGGGTGTTTGCCGGGGTGACCGTGACCTGGTGAAATGGCCGGTCCTGCCATCGGATTGGGAGGCTGTGCAGGTGGAGGAGGTTTCTCAACTACCAAATTACCTGGGATTACAATAAGATGCGTTTCAGTGAGCTGAGTTTATAAAAAAAAAAAAAAAGGTTTGCATGCTTTAGTCAAACCAGATACTTTAAAATGTTTATTCCATTCATATAGAGGGAAAAAATATCACTCCAAATGTTGTTAGGTTTTCAGACATTAGATCTCAAACAGTTAAAACAAGGTGATCCAATCCTTTGCCATCAAAAGTACTTGATTTGTACTGAACACGAGAGCTGCAGCCTCCAGCCCATTGTAAACCAAAACAACTGATGACAATGACCGTTTGATCTTATTATCCTAGTTCGGGACCACAGACACTGAACCCTAAGCTGTTTTACAGACAGGTAAACTTAATTAGTCGTTTCCTTTTGTCCGTGTGCCTTTCGCTGTACGTTTAACTCAACTGAATTAAATATTATTTTATTAACCCCAAAAGGGAAATGATACTGTTGCAGTGTAACTCAATTAAGGAAATTAAATTAAATAAAGTTGAAAAATAAAAAAATTAAATCAAGTGAAACATCAGGTGACAAACTGGGAATTTCATCAGAGTACTGTAGCGTGACCGAGGGATCCGGGAACATAATGAGTGAACTGGGCTGTTGTGCCAGTAGCCTGGCAACAACTGGGCTGTTGGCAGCAGGTAATACAGGTGAACGCTCCCTCCAGACGAGTCACAGCCAGCAGTTCAACATCTGGAGAGTCGAGGGGCCACAACAGCCGCTCTTCATCAAACACTGAAAACTCTTGCTGATTTTCTTAAGTCAAACTTTCCTGGATGCAGGGTGATTCTCTGGGCCTTAAAAAAAGTGCCCGAGTTACCAATAAAAATAATTCAAGTACAACAGCTTCTAAACCAATGTACAAAACTGTTAAAAATAAAATAAATAAAAATCAGAATTTTGTAGTCTTGGCATAAAAAAAAATAAAAAAATGACAAGAGCTTTTATGTGAGATATCACAGCTGCTGAGTTTGACCGTGTGCTAAATGCTGGGTGAAAACAAAGCCAAAAGCACTATAGTAGGTACACCTCGGTGTTTTCCCCTCCCACCAGAGCAGGACCTCATGCAGGACAATAGCACTCAAAAGCCTGAATCAGTGACGTCTGACCAGTCCAAAAACACAAAAAGTTGACCCAATCAACAAATTCAACGTCGTTGGAGAGAAAGAGAGAGAGAAGAAGCTTCTCCTACCTAGATTTACCACATTTTTGGCCCAGAACGTGGGGTCACAAAAGAAGCGCACAACCCCATTGGACTGCGGTGCGGGCTCCATCCTAGCCTTGAAGAGCTGGCGGAGCTGGAACATGATCTACACGTATGCAGAGAAATTATTGTTCTGTTAGTCGTGGCTGTTCCCCTCACTATTTATATGAAACATGAATATTCTGTTTTCGGCAGGTAGTTTACTCATAGCTAGTGACAGCTATGCAACATACAAACTTTTTGTAAGCTGTGTGATCCTGACTAAAAGTAGCTTGTCTCCAAGAAGACTGCTTGGTATCAATCTCACAGGCCTGATAAACCCAGTGATGCAGCAATAAGGGGTAAATAAGACATTGGAACCACATACTAGACCTTATAAGTCTAAAATACACAGGTTTATCAATTAGGCACCCAGAAGGCAAAGGGACCGAATCCACTGTCTCAGTAGTTAGGCTGGAGACATGCAGGTTTTTGGAAAGAAGGAAGGAAGGAAGGAATAAACATGCAAATCATGCACAGTGAAAACATAGTTAAACAATATATCACATCACATGAATATTGTAAGTGATGAAGCTTATTGATTTCAGAGAAATATTGTCAGAGATTCTGAGTCCTTCTTTTGAAACATTACCAAGGTTGGTTGTTTAACTTCCATATGCATAAATCAATACGTCAGTCCCACCTCAAACACACACTTTTTTCTCTTATTTAAATTATCCAAACTAATTGAATGAAACGAGCGGAAAATAAATAAAGCAGTCGATCCAAACCAATTGAATCTACTGCTGTGGAGCTGCACATATTCTTTAGCTCCATCCCACCCTTCTACTACTCCATCAGCCCCTAACACACACACACACACACACACACACACACACACACACAAATTCTCAATCATGCAAAAGCTTAAACGCTTTTCTTATGCTGATAACAAATTCCTCAACTTTACCACTTTGTCTTTAAGCATTTTAGCAATTAAAATATAAAAGTGCACACTGCGCGAGGCGGTCACTTTCACCGCTCCTCGCTGCTTCAAGCAGAGAGAAAGACTTCATATTTGTATACCGCCACAATGACCTTAACAGATGCTCAGAGTATGTGGCGGCTGATTACAGAAGGAAAGAAAGAAGTGGCAGAAAGAACAAACAGCTGCAGTAGAAAATTGACTTGAAAGCTGATTGCTAACGATGACACAGGTCATACTGACGACAATCAAGACTCTCAAAGTGGTGAAGATTTTTTTTTTTTTTTTTTACTCTGAGGAATCTTCTTGCACCACCAACTTTATTTTCCACTTGCTCTACAATCATTACTGTCATCAGCTAACAAGAAACGACTATTTCATAAGGATGTCTTTAACCAGAACGTACCTTTTAAAGCCTTAAAGTGTTGAACGTGTGAGGTTTGAACAAACGTACCGGTCTCTTGCTGTAGAGGAACGCTGTGCTGCTGCCAGACGTGATGGCCCAGTGGCAAAAGTTGAGCACATGGTGAATCTGCTGGGCGAGCTGGGTGGTATCTTTATGCTGAGCCACGAGCCTCATACTGCGCTCTTTTGTCACACTCTAAAAAAGAGAAGGGACATCAAAGTTTTTCAATAATCTGAGATTCAAAACAGCCTGAACTCCATCTATAAAGGACAAATCTGTAGCCAGGCCAGTACCACGACTTATCACACGCATGTTGATTAATTATATTGTTTTATGTTCCTACAGGAATTTATGGCCATCTTCAGCTTATCAGCTCAAACCTTAGCATTACTGAATGATATGTACCTGAATTGGTTGAGTCTGAACAGAAACAAATGAACACCACCATAAGAGAACAACTACCTACCACCACACAGAGGTGGTTTCGGATGGGTTCCCACCTGCTGTCATTTCTGTTGAGCTGCATTTGTTTTGTTATTTTGGTGAATGAATTGTCACCATAATAGTACA